>NC_088714.1:38755571-38845571 GCF_963576615.1 Watersipora subatra | reverse complement strand
AGATATCAATCACATAGAACATATTTGATGACACTTGTCTAGTTTATTTCTGCTCAGTCACATGTCGTCTCATAGCCAATACATGATTCTAGAGGAGTCGTGCATCCTTGTCAAAATACTTAACTGAAAATAATTTGTGAGCTCTTGTCAAAAAGGAAGTATAGATCACTTTAAATCATTCATACTTAGCTTTTGGTAACAAAAGCAAACAACAGAGACTATGAGGGTCGTTTGTGTAGTACAAAAAAGCTTGCATAGTGCAGGACCTAAAGCTAAGAGTAGACCGATTAGCAAAAAAATAATCACGTACGTATTTTGTACTTTGACATTTGTCTTATTTGCTATAGCTTTATCTTCAAGAGGATCTGAAGGCACTGACTTACCATCGCGAAACATGCACTGGAAAAGTGACAGCCAGGAACCTAAAAATGGTGAGGGCTACGATGCACCAGGTGGAGGCGAGGCTAAATATATTGGCTGGAAAGAACCAGGTCATCATGATAACACGCAGAAACCTGCTGTGATCTTCTCTTAATTCCTAAAATGGACATAAATTTTAATAAAAATCTAATGCAGCAGTCAGAAGGAGTCCTTGTCTCTAAGATCATCAGCAAACATATCCTTGAGCATTTTTAAACTTAGCCTAAACCAAAAGGAGAAGAGCCTTATATCAACTATACAGTATATAGTTGATATAAGGCTATTTTACAACTCTTTACAATAGTTTTAATATACGAGCAGTAATTGATAATATGATATAATATCATATATAATATATATACCTATATATCTTATATATATATATATATATATATATATATATTTCTCAATGTATGTCCGTGTGCCGTATGTCTGTCTGCATTCCGGCTATAGCTATTATTAGAATAACTGCAGCTGGACGACAATGCTGACGCTATGTCATGGAGTACCGTTCTTAGAAGCCTAGCAGCTTACTGCATTTTTCCATTGGCAATGTGCTAGGCTAACAGCTTGAAAGTTACAGTTGCTTGACAAAGTTTTAAAACCTTTACAGTTGTTTTCATTTTTCTCTTAATTTACATCAACTACACAAAACACTTCTCTCATGATATGTAGTTTGAAAGTTAGAATAATAAATGTTGTAATATGTTAAATACAAATCAATTTTTTGTACAGAACTTTTTTATTATCTGGGCAACGCTGGGTAGCACAGCTAGTATATATATATAAATACGGTTATATATGACATATATAGATATATATTAAATATATGTTTAAATATATGTATAAATATTTCTATTTATATATAATATATAAATATTTACATAACTAACCTTCTCAACTCTCATATAAATATAAGGGTTAAGAAGGTCTGCCCTAACAAGGGTTGAGACGGTCCGCCCTAAGAAGGATTGAGAAGGTTCGCCCTAACAAGGTTTGAGAAGGTTTACCCCATAGATATATATACCTAGATTGGCCAATAGGGAAAAAGCCTGTCAGACATAAATAGCACGACGTAACGTCACTGTATTGTACCTCACGCTTGACTGCACTGCTGTTTACAATGAATCTAATGGGAAGAGGGTAACAAAATTACATTTATTTTCACATAAAAACCTTCTTGTATACATAATCCAGTAAACTAAAGCAATTCTGTGATAATATCTGATAACCACCATAGATTAAAACTATAAAAGCTATGAATTGTTGCACACAAATCATGAGCCATCATGGCTTTATTTGCAACCTCTCTTATCCCCATTCTCTCTTTTCCCCTTCTCCAAAGAGTAAGTTAGAAGGGGAAAAGAGAGAAGGGGAATGGAGAGGGGAGGGGAAATAGCCCACCCACTCAAAGAGCTAGACCTTGGCTAGGTAAATAGACTAATATGCTGAACTAAACATGACTAAATATGATGAGTATGCAAGTATGTCTGAAGTCAAAAATGAGACAGGATGATTATTTTACAGCTGGCTATGTAGCTGGCTAGGTCACCAAAGCTGAATTGTAATGATTGTATCACTAGCATCGTGGATGTTACCAACGTTGATGTAAATCAAGCAACGAATTCCCTAATCACAGTTAAGAATCAGGGTGGCTTGACTTTGTCTTCGCCTGTGGTGATTGAGGTTTGCAACCACAGCAAGAAAGCGACAAGAGTGTTGCTTAGTCGTGCTGGATTGGTGAAAAACTTTGCCAGGCTAGCACTAATTGCCACCACTAAGAAGCCAGTCACGAAAGGACAATACCAAGTTATTTGTACAATATGCAAAAGCAAGTTAAAGGTTGACTTGCAACAAAATTCACATTGCAGTTATTTGGTATCATAAGATTTACCATGCCTTACTCTGTTGTGTTGTAGGTGTGAAATATATGAGAAGGTGATTACAAGCTCTTAAAAGCTAAAAACTTATACAGTCATACTTCAACTTACGAGCTTAATGCGTTCCGAGACTGAGCTCGTATGTTAATATACTCGCATGTTGGTGCAATTTATTTATATATCAAACAATTAAATATATATTGCTTGGTTTCCATACTCTAAAAATTTAAATAAAACACTCAAAACAAGATATTGTAACAGAAAGAACATGTTGGTTATTGTCATAATTTACCACATGCTTTCAAAAAGCAACAATTAAAAAATAATACAAAAAATGTGATTATTTAAAATGTAAAATTAAATACATACAATAGCAGCTAATGCTAGCATTTGCGAGGGAGGGAGATATAAGTTATCCTTCATTACAACAGTTGTCTTTGATAAATTTGAATTTTATCAATGTCTTAAAAGACAAACTCAGAAGCAAACCGAAAAGCAAACTTTCATTTTTAACTTGACGTAATTAAAATTTCTTCGGCGTTCGTAGTTTAAAGTTTCTCGCTGGTTAGCTAATTTTTCCTTTGTTTCGCTTTCATGACTAGCCGACTCAACATGTTGCGATTAGGACGAACACAGGTGTCGTCACAAAGGATTAATGCACAACCACTAGCCAACTTGCTCGAATGTCTATTTTTATAGTTTTGATAGATAGCACCGGCCTTTTCACGTAGCATCGTTTCAGTTACGCTGTCACCGGACAATTGTTTATCTTTTATCCAATTAAATGCCTGAGCAGTCTCTCCATCAGCGGTCGTGAAGATCGCTGCGCCGTTTAGAAACTATGGTTAGTCTCTTTGCAAACTAAATGCCCTGAATATAATCCTTCTGTTTGATAATTGTGGATGTATTTCTGTCATATTGCTGAGCTAGCACAATCACGCATACACATTTCGCATATTTTTCAATAATTTTCTGTTTAATATCAACTGTTATCATTTGCTTTTTCTTTGCATCATCTTTCATTTTACTGGCAAACTTTCAGTCAACGCAGAGTACGTTTAATTCACATACAGTGTAATTCTGCACTAAAAATCGCGCACAAAAACGCAGTACCAAAGTATAAATCTGAGTAGTTGAAAAATACAGAGTGATGCTGTTCTCATAAAACACCTTCGGCATACTTGGCAACTGACTCACGTGCTCGTATCTCAAACATAGCTCGTATGTTAGTACTGAAACTTGCTTAAAAGCTGGCTCGTATCTCAAGTTTCTCGTACGTTGGAGCACTCGTAAGTTGAAGTATTACTGTACTTAGTAATGTTTAGTTCAACATGATATTAGTCTTTTACCTAACTAGGGTCTGGCTCTTTGGGTGGATTGGCTATTTGCCCCTCCTCACCTTTCCCCCTTCTCTCTTTTCCCCTTCTAACTTATTCTTTGGAGAAGGGGAAAAGAGAGAATGGGGATAAGAGAGGTTGCAAATAAAGCCATGATGGCTCATGATTTGTGTGCAACAATTCATAGCTTTTATAGTTTTAATCTATGGTGGTTATCAGATATTATCACAGAATTGCTTTAGTTTACTGGATTATGTATCCAAGAAGGTTTTTACGTGAAAATAAATGTAATTTTGTTACCTTCTTCCCATTAGATTCATTGTAAACAGCAGTGCAATCAAGCGTGAGGTACAATACAGTGACGTTACGTCGTGCTATTTATGTCTGACAAGGCCACCGATGGGAATAGCTATTATTGGCCAATCTAGGTATATATATCTATGGTTTACCCTAACAAGTGTTGAGAAGGTTCGCCCTAACAAGGGTTGAGAAGGTTTGCCCTAAGAAGGATTTAGGAGGAATGGAGATAAGAGCAAGCAAAAAGGGGATATGAGAGTATTATAGTGTTGCCAAGCATGAATCAGATATAGATGCTACAATGTTTTAGAGAGAAGTAAAGGAGACCTATAGCAAAATAGATAGAAAAAATTAGACACGGATCACAGTTGCCTTGCAAATACTTGTTCCTAGAATTAAACAGCCCACAACATGTGAAATTGTTTTATAAAACTTTTCTAATAATTCCTTCTTTAAAATTTTATAAGAAATAAACTCTAGCAAAACACATGCTGATACAGCCAGTAAGTGTGCAGCTTGATGCTCGCGTTTAATTGGCTAGAAGTTGTATAGGTAATACTCAGAGAATGAACTGCAGCACGATACGAGACGCTTGCTTATTTGAAAAACACATCAGCAACATTGTATTCTACTCAAACCTATAGTGCAGGTGATTACTGTGACTCGGTGTGACGCATTGAACAAGATTGCCTAAATTACTAGAGAAATCTTACTCATGCAACGTGAAGTGTTATTTTTAGAAGAGTTCGCTGGTAGTTGCCCTTATTGTAACTAGAGTATATGTAGAATATTATTATTAATTAATGCTATATTATGATAACGGTTGCCACAGGAACATATTCGAGAGACATTATTTGATGAATGTTTTAACCAGCAAGGCAGATAGCAAAATATGACCTTACAGCTGGTGTTAATCTAATTAAAATTGTATAAAATCAATTTTGGCTTATATTAAATCCTCAAAGATGTATATTTAAAGACAGTTTATTTGCCCTCCAATACTCTACATGGCATACCTAAAATCTAGAGTCTACACTAACCGTAGGTTAATGCAATCATTCGCCAGTAGAGACCCAGTGTAGTACAGGACTCGAGATTTGGAACAAGAGCAATTGTAATTGGTTAATTTGCGTGAGACCATGAAACCTCCCTGACTAGGGAATATGCGTGAGACCATGAAACCTCCCTGACTAGGGAACATGCGTGAGACCATGAAACCTCCCTGACTAGGGAATATGCGTGAGACCAAGAAACCTCCCTGACTAGGGAATATGCGTGAGACCATGAAACCTCCCTGACTAGGGAATATGCGTGAGACCATGAAACCTCCCTGACTAGGGAATATGCGTGAGACCATGAAACCTCCCTGACTAGGGAATATGCGTGAGACCATGAAACCTCCCTGACTAGGGAATATGCGTGAGACCATAAAACCTCCCTGACTAGGGAATATGCGTGAGACCATGAAACCTCCCTGACTAGGGAATATGCGTGAGACCATGAAACCTCCCTGACTAGGGAATATGCGTGAGACCATGAAACCTCCCTGACTAGGGAATATGCGTGAGACCATGAAACCTCCCTGACTAGGGAATATGCGTGAGACCATGAAACCTCCCTGACTAGGGAATATGCGTGAGACCATGAAACCTCCCTGACTAGGGAATATGCGCAACTCTTTTCTGGGTGAGTTCAACTTACGTAAAAAACCCAATAATCATTCCTCTTCCTTTATTTGCAAGCAGCTATTAGCAAATAATAGAAGAGTGCCTGATAGTCTACATGCTCGTGTCTTTCTTCATTTTATATTTATAGTGATAGTCACTAGTCTCACCTAATTCTGGCTTGTTGACAATTTTATTTTTGCGATTTTATGAGAACGTTACACACAGTGGATTCGGTGATCAACGCAAATCTACACCATTTGCAAATGGCGTGACACATCAGTCATATTATATATCTACTAGACTTAACCAATGGCGTGACACATCAGTCATATTATATATCTACTAGACTTAACCAATTTCCTAAATTTATTTGACAAATGGTGGATAATTATTGTTTTTAGCGACTTCGCATTTATTTGTCTTTTTGTAAACAGCCTATTTACATTTACTAATTTTAGGGCTAATGAATTAATAATTTGTTAGTACTTTAGTTTGCTGGGAGTTCCTTGAGAAAAAGCCAGCACTCTCCTATTGTCACTTTCACTGTTATTTCCTTAGAGTACCTGAGTGTAAGCGTCAAACTCCTTCCTGCGGATACATCTTGGGACAATGTATAGCGCGCTGTATAGCGCACTGTATAGCGCACTGTATAGCGCAATGTATAGCGCACTGTATAGCGCACTGTATAGCGCACTGTATAGCGCACTGTATAGCGCACTGTATAGCGCACTGTATAGCGCACTGTATAGCACACTGTATAGCACACTGTATAGCACACTGTATAGCACACTGTATAGCACACTGTATAGCAAACTGTATAGCACACTGTATAGCACACTGTATAGCACACTGTATAGCATTGTCAAATGCACGTCAATCACTGGCTGCCTTGTATGTGAGGTGTCACAAGTTGAAATTAATTGTAAAAGCAGAGCTACTATATTTGAAATAACATGCAACAATTTAGAAGGCCTGCTTATTAATATGCCATAGGGCTGGCTGAGAGCAGACGATTCACAAGGAAACACTCATGAGTTTACTGTTGACCAGTAGTTCTGAGAGTTCAGTCAACTCTAAATGCTTTGCCGCTACTAAAGACATTGTTTGGAACAAAAAGGAACTTGCTTAACTATATATTTTGATAAGATGGATAATATTTGATAAGCAGAAAGTGTGGTGCTAGTTACTCATATAGTTATCACTTATACAGGTAAGTCTCAACGGACTATTCTACACTTCCTGTATAATTGGAGTTATCCTATCTTTTAATAATTTGATGTCGTTATACTTTTGTTAAACTTACTATGCGCAATCTTTATTATTGAGCACTTTATGCCACCCATTCATATTTTACAAATACTATAGCGAGGTTTTGTCATTGGTCAACAAAAGTCTTGAATGACATTTGTGTTTACTTTATGATTTCTATTCACCCCCTCGTTCTTGGCCGTAATCGTTCTCTCCTGTTTCGGCCATATTTATTTTCCTTCAAGGACTTTATTATTGAAACAAAATTCTTGTAAATAAAATTTTCATCTTCATTACTAATAAATAATATATGCGGAATCGCTAAAAATCAAATGCCATCTCCTATAGGTTGTCCGTTTGTACCAATTCACTTCCCTCGAGCACTGATTGAGATTCCAGATGTCGACAGCACTACATGATTTACTGTTTACAGATACAATTCTTGTCACAGTTGATTGAAGACTGCCAGTTTTACTAGCGATATCTCCTAGGTATGCACTTTTTACATGTTTGTGTTACATTAACTTTTAAATATTATATCTTCTATTAATGCCTAAATTATTTTCCACTGCAAACTTGCGGGTAAACAAGCAGATTATGTGCGCAAAACAATGAGGCTTAAGAATATCTGTTACCAGTCTGCACCTAAAATTTTTCGAATAGCTTTTACTGCATTAAGTTTGACTAACCTGGAAGAGTAGTGGTGGCCATCTTGTATACATAGACACAGAAAAGAGAATAGCGAAGACCAAGGCTAAAAGATCGGCTACTCCCATAGCTAAGAGTAGATGATATATTGGAGTATGGTTTGGTTTTCGCACCAATCGAGTTAGTACGATGATATTCAGAAAGTTTCCGACTATGCCAATTAAAGACACCAAAGTGTGCAGATTTCCAATTACCAACAATATCAAGTACTGTTTCGCGGTATGTCCTGTAATGTTGACAGAGTCTGTCATGTTTGATCCAAGAGATGCGTTGCCAGGTAAGAAACTCATTCTTGCGTCGAACAGGATGCATTTACATGCAGGTGGTTACCTTGAGAGTACAACCCGTGCTGAAAATAGATGGTAAAGAAATTATGACTTGCTGTCACTGACCCATCCCATGGGAAAGTGACAAAAAAGATGCCAGCTGGGTGACTATCACAAGGATGAATGCTGATACATAATGGTACAAGCTATAAAATAATTTCAGTTCAGAGACAAGAACTGCATTGTAGTTGTAACTAAAGGCATAATGAGTTGCTCATTACCATCACGTTTGTTATTAGCAAATCAGTTCCATGAATGCTTGATCAGTAATACAATATTAAAGGGTTCCTAATGCCTGCTTAGAAACAGATAAGTAAATGAATAAAAACAGCTAAATAGACAGAGCAACAGATGGGTGCCATATACAGATTACAGAGTTATTTACCAACTAATATAGAATCGATAGTCTTATAAAGTAGATGTTTTACTTACTGATTTACCAGTCCCTGAGGCTAACGGTAAGAGTGAACTTTCTAGCTGCTTTAAGCGATTAACTGCCTCTTTATCATAGCAGCAGCCTGCTAGTAATGTTATGGCTAACCCAGCTTTATTTAATGCTTGTACAAGACTGAGGGCTGTCATTAACTGCAAGCTAGTCGCGGTGCTACATTCAAAACTTTCTTGCCTAGCTGCAGTAATCTTAGAAGTGCACATTTTATTGTGTTCATAAGAATTAGATATAAATGATAAATAACCAATTATTCTATGAAATTATGAGATAGTTTGAACGCTGCTGGAGTATTACGCAATAAAAGGAGAATTATACCTAATCTTTCTTTCGCCCCATTCAACCATTTAATAGACATAAACACTCAATAGTTCAATAGACATAAACACTCAATAGTTCATTAGACATAAACACTCATTATTATCCAAGTTGTGAAAGGTTGAGAGGTAAGCAAAGAGCCTACATAGTGCAAGGCTGTGTGTCTGTAACAGATGGCACATCAGATAAGTAGTAGAGACTTCATCTGGGCTGGTGATTAGTCTCTAGTTATACCTGCTCGATATAAGCACACGTATCAGATTTTTGAAAAATTGGATAATGCATATATTTTTTGACAAGAGAAATCGACGGCAATTTAGGTTTTTGAAAAGACAACAAGTTACTTTACAATTGTGTCTCAGACCAGATCATCTCAAGCGCAGCAGCTGAGACAAAAATATGCTCTTTTAGTTTCTTGGCAGCAGTAATACATGCATGTAGGTACCATGGCAACAGTAATACATGCATGTAGGTACCATGGCAACATGATATATGCCTGTAGGTATTATGGCAACAGTGATATATACATGTAGGTATTATGGCAACAGTGATATATACATGTAGGTTATATGGCAACAGTGATATATACATGTAGGTTATATGGCAACAGTGATATATACATGTTGGTATTATGGCAACAGTGATATATACATGTAGGTATTATGGCAACAGTGATATATACATGTAGGTTATATGGCAACAGTGATATATACATGTAGGTTATATGGCAACAGTGATATATACATGTAGGTATTATGGCAACAGTGATATATACATGTAGGTATTATGGCAACAGTGATATATACATGGTGGTATTATGGCCTGGTTCAAACCAATGTCGTATGTAAGTCATGCCATGATGTCTGAGGTTCTGCACCCTGCTATGCAAACTTATGCAGGTGTGCGATTGATGCGAACCAAATATCTTTGAAATCGCAAGGTGGCGCAACTAAATCATGCACATGCTCTACAAGAGCATTGTCTTAGGCGGTTGTGCGTAGTCGGTTCGCTAAGCTATGCTAAGATCGACGTGAATTGAGTGCGTCACGTAATTTCAACCTAATGTGGTTTTGGTCCTCCACCGTAAAAGAAACGAGTCAAGTACTTTGTTTGCTAACAACATAACGTCTATGTTTTTGCAAGTTTGTTGTAGTTATTATATCTTGTATATTATAGGGGACTTTACATTGTTGATGAAATACAATTTATGCAAAAGATCAATATGAAAATGTAAAGTTTTATATGAGACAAGCATTAAACAGTACAAAAACAACAAAAACTACAAAACCCGTGTCTGGTCGAATATTGCTTCTAAGTTCAAGGCCGAATATTTGCTGGTGCTTCTTATTATTTAATCATTTGAGCGATAGAAAAGTAGCAATTTATCTTTCTGTCTGCTGCAAAGCGACATCTTTAATAGATTTAAATGGTGGAAAATGATAGTAATGATGTCACGTGATTTCTCGAAATTAGCCAAAAAGCAATTCGCACGAAATTGTGTGCTCTTTGCAAAATACTGTATCGCAAATAATCGGGACACAACTGCTTATCCGAATTGAAACCCTTGATTGGTTATCCAAAAATATCGGTTTGAACTAGGCCTAACAAGTACTGACGGGTGCTGACAGGCATTGACAGGCATTGCCAGGTGCTAGCATTTACTTAATGTAGCAAGCTAATTTGAAAAGTTGAATTCGCCAGTGAAAGATGCATTAAATATTCTATAGTGATATAGAACAATGCCTCTCCTTATGCAAATGTGTTACGATCATCGTGACCAGGGCCACGACGATCGACCTCCTGGCCACCGCAGTCACCAGATCGAGCCTTCCGATCACACGAGAAACCTCGTCACCGTTGAGGACGACCGAGAAAACGAATTGATAACAAAACATGAAATAAAGAGAAAAGTGGGCGGAGCCTAAAAAATAAGAAAACATATAAAAGGAGCAATATTCGATCATTTTGGCAGAGCTGTACGCGCACATTTTTTAGTGTTCATATGTGGTTCGTTGCCTGTCACACATGTATGCTTACGTATATTTATTTATTAAATATATATCATCGATCGTTAACACTGGGTGTTGTTGATTGACTTTTTTTGTAAAAGTAAAGGAAACCGGCAGTTTCCTTTACAAATGTATAAATACATTTATATCTGATTATACATGTAATTGGACATGGAATTAGAATGCTAGGGTTAAGGGCTGGTTAAAAGGTGAAGGGAACAAGCAGAAAAACTGCATACAACTAAAAATAACGTATCGAATTATAGTGACTTGTGAATTGCATGGCAACCAACCAATTAAATGAACTCTTTCAGATTAAGGTACTTTTACATTTCTGCAAACAAACTGAATGCAAGACGAACACCTAGAATCTTGGTTAAAGATTTTTTCGACGAATAGTTAGTTGACTAGTAGGCTGATGCGCAAGGATGATTTTGTTAGATACCCATCAGCGCTAGTCATGAGCATTATCAACTAATAATTCAACACTCAGTTCCGATAAGTCGTATCTCCGCAATATCTCTGGTCTTGGGCTGCTTGTCAGCCACATTTCAGATGGGGCTTAATAAGGTAGAGAAAAGCAAGTTTAATTATCGGCAGCCTCTAGAAAGTATAACTTATACAGGGTCAGCAATCTTCACAGTTTAAGCAGATGGCAGCATATCAGTAATTATTATAAACAACTATAACAACTATGAGTGTCTCAAAGATGCCAACTCATACATCATTGGTATGTATATACAGCTATATATATTTATAGCCAGCCTCAGATTTGATTAAATCGCTAAAGTTCAAAGACTTTCATGATACAAGTTGACCTGAAGCATGACTCCTGCCTGTCATTGCCTGCAAGTTGGCGCCACGAAAGCCAATTGTTATCAGAAGATGATTTTAGCCGATGAGAACAGCCAGTCAGAGCCAGTTGACTACTGAGAACAACCAATCAGAGCCAACCTTGACTAATCAGAGCCAGTCGACTACTGAGAAGGCGCCACTATAGTAGACTCAGTTCCAGCGATATACACGAACTAAACCAGTGTTTAGCCTGCACTCAGTTTGAGAGCATTGGATAAGTCGCGTCCTTTATTTCAGCCTCATAAAGGAGGTTTATGAAAGCTTTGCTGTATAAATCGCTACAAAAGGCATAATATTGGCAAAGATTTTCTGCAATTGGTCTGCTACTAGGGAGAAATGATGAGATGATTCAAGCATATCAGACTTTATGCAGTCAAAGCTTGTATATTCTTGTAGTCTACTCCGTTTCTATATTGTACACTTCAAGAAGTGTTTGGCCGTTTGCGCAATTAAATAACATCTAAATGTAATAATCCTTATTATGCAAGAACAGTATTTAATCCTAGCCTGTATAATGTGAGTTGTCTTTCCTATGAGTAGCACACAAATTATTCAATTCCTTGGTTACAGAGCAGATGGTTGGTTAAACATAGTTATTCAGTATTATAATCTGTTCTCAAAGATTGCATTTAAATGTCTGAAATAGAAAATTCTGAAGTCTATTGTTTGCTCATGGTAATTTCCTTGAGTTGTCTACTCATGACATGGCTTTCGCCTGTCTGCCTGTAATATTTGGTAGAAGGTCATCAGGTGGTGTAGCAGCTATTTTTTGTGAGCCAGAGTCTTGTCTATTGCTTTTTGCTCGTGTCGTTCATCATTTTCATCAGTTAGGAGTTTTCTCATTGGATAGCCTTTGAGTAGGAGGAGCTTCACCACTTCCCGTTCACGTTCGCACTGAACCATGTATCTGAAACAAGAAGCAAGCACTTTCCGTTCACGTTCACACTGAACCATGTATCTTAAACAAGAAGCAAGCACTTCCCGTTCACGTTCACACTGAACCATGTATCTGAAACAAGAAGCAAGCACTTTCCGTTCACGTTCACACAGAACCATGTATCTGAAACAAGAAGCAAGCACTTCCCGTTCACGTTCACACTGAACCATGTATCTGAAACAAGAAGCAAGCACTTCCCGTTCACGTTCGCACTGAACCATGTATCTGAAACAAGAAGCAAGCACTTCCCGTTCACGTTCACACTGAACCATGTATCTGAAACAAGAAGCAAGTAAGTTTATTTTAACAAGGAAAAAGTATAAAAGCACGTAATGTTAAAAACCTGATATTAACGTAATAAATTGCAGTATTAAAAAATATCACATATATTAAAATGTAATATAACATAGTGCAATGGTGTAAATGTTGTATTAGGGTGTAACGTGATAATATAAAATAAATTAAGATCAACTCTGTATGATATGTCTTGCTCTGTGTTGAATGTCTGCTACGCTACCTTAAATGGTTAGAGGTATGCTAACCATAGAGGTATACTAGCCATAGAGATATGTTAAGTCATTATAAAAATAAAACCAAAAATTGTTCCTAATACTAAATTTAATAAAATGTATGTTAAAGATAACGATAGGAATTGAGTGTTAAATCTGCATACAAAATTTGTCACAATTACTAGACAAATATAAGAGACTTCTATAGTATTAAAACTACAAAATTTAGATCCAAAATTACACGCTGCCAGCAAACAGTGAATCTAGAGTATTTTTACCTCTACAAATGTTTAAATTTCTCATGTTATGTACTTCAGGTGGAGAGTGCTCAATTTCACATCTGTATGATTGCAATAATAGCAGCCAGTCATATTCCTACATGCTTATTTTGTATCTTGTGAAATTCTAATAGAGGTAATAATCTAATGATTAGGGATCTCTTTAAATTAGAGAAACAAGAGAAGACAACATACTATCGCTCATGTATATGCACATTAGTAACATACATTATTGATAATGCTTCCACAAATCTTTCTTATGTGATGCAGGAGATGACAACTCTATACTTTAGTGTGTACAGCTGCTACAACTACTCTATACTTGTGTACAGCTGTTATAACTACTCTATACTTGTGTACAGCTGATATAACTACTCTATGCTTGTGTGCAGCTGCTACAACAACTATTCTGTACTTGTGTACAGCTGATATAACTACCCTATACTTTATTGTACCTTGAATAGAGTGAGTGTGGTGCTGTTGGAAACTGGTAAGCTATCCTCCTAATCGCTATTGGATAAGGAAGGGAGGTCGGAGGAACATATTTCTCCAGAGCCTTTAACTCAGCTTCAATCTGAAATGATTACAGTTATTTGCAGAAAGTTTTAAGTTGGAGGAGAATGAACTCAAAAGTTTCATTTAGAATAAAGTCTATGCAGAAGTTTACTAGTAGATAGTAATAGTCAATTAAAGGAAAGACAACTCTTGCTGAGGTCTGAGTGCGTTAATGAACAAATGTGATCATAACGAGGTAGCAAATTGGTAGTCTCTACAAATGAAGTGGATAGCTCATGACTAAAATATGTTGAATAGTTATTTCTTTTTTGAATCAAAGTAATTCATGAAAATAATGACTTGCAAAAGTCACACAAAAACATACTATAATTAAATCAAGGGCAGTGGAGTTTCAAGTATATATGGGTATTTAAGTTTTTTGTTTAACTCCATAATAACACCTATTTGTATTTTTTATTGACCTACGTTATTGCTATTAAAATATTGGAATACTGAATATCAAAATATTACAAATTTGTGTATGTGAATATTTGAATACCTGATAAGAGTACATTTGTATCAGAGATTTTATTATAACGAAAAACATACAGGCTAGTTATTTTACAGTTATTATCCCCAGCTATTTCTCCAAATTGACTCCAAATCTATTTGTGAAAAGCTGCATACACTAGATATACACTAGATGTATGTATAATGAATGTATACACTAGATGTATGTATAATTAATGTATACACTAGATGTATGTATAACCTTGCATCATGAGTCTCATTATATTTCATTCATGCAACAGACTTCAACATGCATTACATCTACTTTCAATTTACACATACACTTGCGAGTCTACTTCTAGCCTCAAACCAGACATAGGCCATTCGTCCATCTTTGTAAGCCATCGACTGCACTGGCTTCGTGCTTCTGTGAATGAATGTAAAAAGGGCAACAAGACCGCAAACTCCAGCCAGTGACAACAAAGCGTAGTACCTACAAAATAGCATACAACAAAGCGTAGTACCTACAAAATAGCATACAACAAAGCGTAGTACCTACAAAATAGCATACAACAAAGCGTAGTACCTACAAAATAGCATACAACAAAGCGTAGTACCTACAAAATAGCATACAACAAAGCGTAGTACCTACAAAATAGCATACAACAGAAAGTAGTACCTAAAAAATTACATATAACCGAAAATAACATCTACATAATTACATACAAAAAAGAGTAGTACCTAAATGTATGTATACAATAAAATGTAGCGTCTGCACCTTAGTAGAAAACAGTCTAAAATTTACACAAATCTAAACAACAGAATGTACCACCTCCCAATGTGTATAAAACAGAGGGTAGCATCTACACAAACGTTAGTTCAAATTGTTGATACTACCATCTACACAGGTGCGTACCAAAAAGAGTATATTACATGTGTGACCACAAAGAGCATGTCACTTGCAATATATACTTTGATAGTGCTTGGTAAACATGCAAATACACAGATAAGATTTTAACATTGGTACATCAAAAAACAGGTCAACAATGACACTCGATAGCAACCATTTTTTCTTTGCTATTAATGAGTATTTCAAAATGATCACAGACATTCAAGCCTATAACATGTGAGATAAAATATAGCCAAATACAAAACCCGAACACTACTCAGAATTAAGTGAAACACAATAAAATACCACTTTTCAAAATGAAGTCAAGCACGCATTTATGCCATTATTCGTGCAAAATAGAATACAGAACTATACTAGAAAATAAGAGAGAATATACAACCATAACACTATATATAATAAAATAAAGTATAAAACCATACCACTCTGTATAATTAAATAGAATATACAAGTAGACCGACCACTACATGGAATAAGAAAGAATGAACATGTGATCTCATCCCTATATAGAATAAGAAAGAATAAACATGTGATCTCATCACTATATAGAATAAGAAAGAATAAACATGTGATCTCATCACTATATAGAATAAGAAAGAATGAACATTTGATCTCATCACTATATAGAATAAGAAAGAATGAACATGTGATCTCATCACTATAAAGAATAAGAAAGAATGAACATGTGATCTCATCACTATATAGAATAAGAAAGAATGAACATGTGATCTCACCACTATATAGAATAAGAAAGAATGAACATGTGATCTCATCACTATATAGAATAAGAAAGAATGAACATGTGATCTCACCACTATATAGAATAAGAAAGAATAAACATGTGATCTCATCACTATATAAAATGAGAAAGAATAAACATGTGATCTCATCACTATATAAAATGAGAAAGAATGAACATGTGATCTCATCACTATATAGAATAAGAAAGAATGAACATGTGATCTCACCACTATATAGAATAAGAAAGAAAAAACATGTGATCTCATCACTATATAGAATAAGAAAGAATGAACATGTAATCTCACCACTATATAGAATAAGAAAGAATGAACATGTGATCTCATCACTATATAGAATAAGAAAGAATGAACATGTGATCTCACCACTATATAGAATGAGAAAGAATGAACATGTGATCTCATCACTATATAAAATAAGAAAGAATGAACATGTGATCTCATCACTATATAGAATGAGAAAGAATGAGCATGTGATCTCATCACTATATAGAATGAGAAAGAATGAACATGTGATCTCATCACTATATAGAATAAGAAAGAATGAACATGTGATCTCATCACTATATAGAATGAGAAAGAATGAACATGTGATCTCATCACTATATAGAATAAGAAAGAATGAACATGTGATCTCACCACTATATAGAATAAGAAAGAATGAACATGTGATCTCATCACTATATAGAATGAGAAAGAATGAACATGTGATCTCATCACTATATAGAATAAGAAAGAATGAACATGTGATCTTATCCCTATATAGAATGAGAAAGATGAACATGTGATCTCATCACTATATAGAATGAGAAAGAATGAACATGTGATCTCATCACTATATAGAATAAGAAAGAATGAACATGTGATCTCATCACTATATAGAATAAGAAAGAATGAACATGTGATCTCATCACTATATAAAATGAGAAAGATGAACATGTGATCTCATCACTATATAGAATGAGAAAGAATGAACATGTGATCTCATCACTATATAAAATAAGAAAGAATGAACATGTGATCTCATCACTATATAGAATGAGAAAGATGAACATGTGATCTCATCACTATATAGAATGAGAAATAATGAACATGTGATCTCATCACTATATAGAATGAGAAAGAATGAACATGTGATCTTATCACAATATAAAATGAGAAAGATGAACATGTGATCTCATCACTATATAGAATGAGAAAGAATGAACATGTGATCTCATCACTATATAGAATAAGAAAGAATGAACATGTGATCTCATCACTATATAGAATAAGAAAGAATGAACATGTGATCTCATCACTATATAAAATGAGAAAGATGAACATGTGATCTCATCACTATATAGAATGAGAAAGAATGAACATGTGATCTCATCACTATATAGAATAAGAAAGAATGAACATGTGATCTCATCACTATATAAAATGAGAAAGAATGAACATGTGATCTCATCACTATATAAAATGAGAAAGAATGAACATGTGATCTCATCACTATATAGAATAAGAAAGAATGAACATGTGATCTCATCACTATATAGAATAAGAAAGAATGAACATGTGATCTCATCACTATATAAAATGAGAAAGAATAAACATGTGATCTCATCACTATATAGAATGAGAAAGAATGAACATGTGATCTCATCACTATATAGAATAAGAAAGAATGAACATGTGATCTCATCACTATATAGAATAAGAAAGAATGAACATGTGATCTCATCACTATATAGAATGAGAAAGAATGAACATGTGATCTCATCACTATATAGAATGAGAAAGAATGAACATGTGATCTCATCACTATATAGAATAAGAAAGAATGAACATGTGATCTCATCACTATATAGAATAAGAAAGATGAACATGTGATCTCATCACTATATAGAATAAGAAAGAATGAACATGTGATCTCATCACTATATAAAATGAGAAAGATGAACATGTGATCTCATCACTATATAGAATGAGAAAGAATGAACATGTGATCTCATCACTATATAGAATGAGAAAGAATGAACATGTGATCTCATCACTATATAGAATAAGAAAGAATGAACATGTGATCTCATCACTATATAGAATAAGAAAGAATAAACATGTGATCTTATCCCTATATAGAATAAGAAAGAATGAACATGTGATCTCATCACTATATAGAATAAGAAAGAATGAACATGTGATCTCATCACTATATAGAATAAGAAAGAATGAACATGTGATCTTATCCCTATATAGAATAAGAAAGAATGAACATGTGATCTCATCACTATATAGAATAAGAAAGAATGAACATGTGATCTCATCACTATATAGAATGAGAAAGAATGAACATGTGATCTCATCACTATATAGAATGAGAAAGAATGAACATGTGATCTCATCACTATATAGAATAAGAAAGAATGAACATGTGATCTCATCACTATATAGAATAAGAAAGAATGAACATGTGATCTCATCACTATATAGAATAAGAAAGAATGAACATGTGATCTCATCACTATATAGAATGAGAAAGATGAACATGTGATCTCATCACTATATAAAATGAGAAAGAATGAACATGTGATCTCATCACTATATAGAATAAGAAAGAATGAACATGTGATCTCATCACTATATAGAATAAGAAAGAATGAACATGTGATCTCATCACTATATAAAATGAGAAAGAATAAACATGTGATCTCATCACTATATAGAATGAGAAAGAATGAACATGTGATCTCATCACTATATAGAATAAGAAAGAATGAACATGTGATCTCATCACTACATAGAATAAGAAAGAATGAACATGTGATCTCATCACTATATAGAATAAGAAAGAATGAACATGTGATCTCATCACTATATAGAATAAGAAAGAATGAACATGTGATCTCATCACTATATAGAATGAGAAAGATGAACATGTGATCTCATCACTATATAGAATGAGAAAGAATGAACATGTGATCTCATCACTATATAGAATAAGAAAGAATGAACATGTGATCTCATCACTATATAAAATGAGAAAGATGAACATGTGATCTCATCACTATATAGAATAAGAAAGAATGAACATGTGATCTCATCACTATATAGAATGAGAAAGATGAACATGTGATCTCATCACTATATAAAATGAGAAAGAATGAACATGTGATCTTATCCCTATATAGAATAAGAAAGAATGAACATGTGATCTCATCACTATATAGAATAAGAAAGAATGAACATGTGATCTCATCACTATATAGAATAAGAAAGAATGAACATGTGATCTTATCCCTATATAGAATAAGAAAGAATGAACATGTGATCTCATCACTATATAGAATAAGAAAGAATGAACATGTGATCTCATCACTATATAGAATAAGAAAAAATGAACATTTGATCTCACCAATATTCAGAGAGCAGAACAATGAAATCTTTTGCTGATTCTTTGACCAGCCTGATGATGTCATCCTTTGCATAGCTACCATTAGGAAACCTGCATAGTCCGTTCTCATCACAGCGTCCACTTTCGTCAATGCATATTCCATTAGTAGGTATGGCACCCTCGATTCCAGCTGAACAAAAGATGCTAAATAAATTTTTTATTGCAAAGTTAAAGCGTGTTTAATCTATATCAAAGTAAGAAAAAACATGAGAACTCATTGTAATTGTTGGTCCTACCGACTTGAATCAATTTTTACAGGTTTTTATTGATACAAGTGCACATTTCTTTTTATGATGTTTTTTTATGCAAGGTTACAAGAACATTCTTTATAATAGATTTTACACAAAGATTTAAAATGGCAGACTAACTCAATCATACGCAAAACTGTTATTAGATTTTGTTTGCTTTTTCTATAATCCTTGAGACATCAAAAGTGTTTTGTATTATGACTGAGGCACCAACAATTATCCCAAGGCTAGTAACTACTACTAAGATCAATACTATCAATTTAGCAAGCTTGACACTTATCAACCTTGTCCTACTTTAAGAAGTCCTTAAAGACTTGTTAAACTGCAGTTACATCACACTAATCAAGTCAGTCATTATGTTTATTTACTATACATTTTACAGTCACACGCTCTTACACTTTGCAATTTGTTAGTTATTAGGATACACAATAATTTCACTAGAAGCCTTCTGACATCTTTTGCGTAATTATTTATTTATCAAGTTCATCAGAATTAGCTAGAGCTTAACTCATAGATTTCAATCAACCATTCCCTTTGAACAATTTTTATCCTACTTGACACCAGGCGGAATAATAAAAACTCACTTGATTAAATTTTTTTAGTAGATTAAGGCAAAGGTTTCACAATTAATAGTTTATTTCTTGCTACAAGTCGTTAATCAAGACGTCTTTGCCTCATTCTATATCCCATATGAAGGAAAAAGCAGGCAACTCCTTTTCTTATCCTTAACTTCTTAAATCAACTTTCTAACACTGCCTTTTTTGTTCAACAGCTTATATAACATGTAGGTGTACATGTATGTCCATACTAGGTGTATGTTCGCACTAGGTATATGTCCATATTAGGTGTATGTCCATATTAGGTGTACATGTATGTCCATACTAGGTGTATGTCCATATTAGGTGTATGTCCATATTAGGTGTATGTCCATACTAGGTATATGTCCATACTAGGTGTATGTCCATATTAGGTGTACATGTACGTCCATACTAGGTGTATGTCCATACTAGGTGTATGTTCATATTAGGTGCATGTCCATATTAGGTAGACATGTATGTCCACACTAGGTGTATGTCCATATTAGGTGTACATGTACGTCCATACTAGGTGTATGTCCATACTAGGTGTATGTTCATATTAGGTGCATGTCCATATTAGGTAGACATGTATGTCCACACTAGGTGTATGTCCATATTAGGTGTACATGTACGTCCATACTAAGTGTATGTCCATGTTAGGTGTACATGTATGTCCATACTAGGTGTATGTCCATGTTAGGTGTACATGTATGTCCATACTAGGTGTATGTCCATGTTAGGTGTACATGTATGTCCATATTAGGTGTATGTCCATGTTAGGTGTACATGTATGTCTATATTAGGTGTATGTCTGTATTAGGTGTATGTCCATATTAGGTGTATGTCCATACTAGGTGCATGTTCGTATTAGGTATATGTACATGTTAGGTGTAAGCCCATATTAGCTATACATGTATGTCTATATTAGGTGTATGTCCATATTAGGTGTATGTCCATATTAGGTGTATGTCCATAATAGGTGCATGTTCGTATTAGGTATATGTCCATGTTAGGTGTAAGCCCATATTAGCTATACATGTATGTCTGTATTAGGTGTATGTCCATATTAGGTGTATGTCTATATTAGGTGTTTGATCAAGTCTCCAGGTACCTACCATTGAAACCCCATAATGCAGCAGGTTTGCATTCTCCAGTAGTGTTGTGTCGACAGCAAACGAGGCAATCATTTTCACTGCCTGTACAGTAACAGCTCTTGTAACCATGGTAGGTGCAGACATTCTCGCTGCACTTTCCATTAATACAAACCTAGTAGCAGAGAGCTTGTAGTAAATGGTAATTGTAGTAATCAAATAGTAAATGTATCTCATGAAAACAGCATCAGGAAGGCATCCATGATTTTTGTTAATCACTCAAATAATATTGGAGTGAGCGCCATAAGTTGGCTAAAGAGTAGTAATAACAGTAATAATAATAGTGATAGTAATGATAGCGGTAGTTATAATAGTACACTTCACCCCTACACCCTACGGCCCATCCCTACACCCTATGCCTCATTTCTACACGCTACACCCCATCCCTACACACCCTTGCGCATCCCTGCGCATCCCTATACACAATGACAAAGTGTGATTTACTAATAAAGAATTACGGTTTACAATGTTTAAGAATAATCAGCTCAAAGTTCCAT
This sequence comes from Watersipora subatra, assembly GCF_963576615.1. Classification (NCBI taxonomy): domain Eukaryota; kingdom Metazoa; phylum Bryozoa; class Gymnolaemata; order Cheilostomatida; family Watersiporidae; genus Watersipora; species Watersipora subatra. The sequence continues at coordinate 38,823,754 of NC_088714.1, read as the reverse complement.
TATTGAAGAGTCTATGTTTCTGTAAGCGTAAAAAGTGAGAAAAGTTACCACGCTGACAGCGGAGTGAGCAACATGACCAACTGAGATAAGCATATACACTACTACTAAGGATTAAAATGATTTTACCATAAGATTTTGATTGCACAGTGTTCCATCAGGTAAGCTAGCGGGTGTTGGACATGTTGCGCTTAGTCCATTACAGTAAGCTTTTTCGTTGCAGTCAGAGTTAAGGCTACACATTTCAGCTTCACTAGCAGGAGTAAAGTCACATGTTTCTGGAGAGCAGCATCGTGAAGCCACGGCAGAGCATTTTGATGTTGATCTAAAATATATAGACAGACTTTTCAGTTGCATAATCAGATGTACCAACCATTACAGATTCCACCAACAACTCTCCAAGCATCATAAAACTTACATTCGAACAAGTCAGCAGACCTGCCAAGTGTTTTAGGTTTATATACTTTTCGACAATGAAAGTTAGTATTATTCTAACTATGCATTGACTAATAGATCTTTCATGAATTAACAGGGCATCGCAGGTTAACAGGTTTTAAATAGGTAAACCTTTTCTCCAATCATCCAGCCAGCTTTCATCTCCATATGCATCAGTGGGAAAAGAAGGATATGCTATCATATGACGCAGGAACATTGACTGCTTATGTCACACTAATAGAATGGTCATTGACTGTCTATGTTATTGTAATAGAGCGGTGTTAAGTACAAACGTACTATGAAAACCTTTGCAAGACTAGCCCATTTGTTAGGCATGTTCCGTGGTATCAACAAAGGAAATTCTTCTATAGTCAAATGTGCAAACAACACCTTTGATCTATTAATCAATCTGTCATATAAAAAAAATTCATAATCAATTGTGGCTGCCATTTTTAAACATGCCAATAGTACAGCTTTCTCATGAAGCTTTTGAAGGTTTTGCTTTTTGCTGGTTTTATAGTATGTAGACAAATTAGTATCATATGAACCTAATCATCGGTGGATTAAAAATCTGAAAGCTTACACCAAAAATTAAAAAAACAAGCTTTAAAATGCATAAACGCTCAAGAGCTCTCTATAATATATGATACACTCAAGAGCTCTCTATAATATATGATACACTCAAAAGCTCTCTATAAGATATGATACACTCAAGAGCTCTCTATAATATATGATACACTCAAGAGCTCTCTATAACATATGATACACTCAAGAGCTCTCTATAATATATGATACACTCAAGAGCTCTCTATAACATATGATACACTCAAGAGCTCTCTATAATATATGATACACTCAAGAGCTCTCTATAATATATGATACACTCAAGAGCTCTCTATAATATATGATACACTCAAGAGCTCTCTATAATATATGATACACTCAAGAGCTCTCTATAATATATGATACACTCAAGAGCTCTCTATAATATATGATACACTCAAGAGCTCTCTATAACATATGATACACTCAAGAGCTCTCTATAAGATATGATACACTCAAGAGCTCTCTATAAGATAAGATACACTCAAGAGCTCTGTATAAGATATGATACACTCAAGAGCTCTCTATAAGATATGATACACTCAAGAGCTCTCTATAACATATAATACACTCAAGAGCTCTCTATAAGATATGATACACTCAAAAGCTCTCTATAATATATGATACACTCAAGAGCTCTCTATAACATATGATACACTTAAGAGCTCTCTATAACATATGATACTGTCAAGAGCTCTCTATAAGATATGATACACTCAAGAGCTCTCTATAATATATGATGCACTCAAGAGCTCTCTATAACATATGATACACTCAAGAGCTCTCCAGAATCTAAAAAGTTTAGGCGGCATGCAACTTGCGCCACATCCTCCCAGTTGCTAGCATCTTGAAGTATGTAGTTGTCAGGCCCTCCTTTATTGCGGCTCTTTTAGCGACTGGCCTTTATTCCGCCAGTGCCTGAGATACTGACCTGTTTCTGGTGTTTACTCAAAGGGTAGAGAGACATGACTTTCTATTATTCATGGTCAAGCTGGCCAGCTGTAGGGTCCAGCCAATCCATCTTTTCGCCAAGTCTGCTGATTTTGCTTGAATCGGGCAGTCTTTTCTTTGTTTGGGCAGGGTCGGCTCAAACTTCCTTTTCTTGCCTGGTTTGAATCGGTTCTCTATCATCAGGGTTGGTGTATCATCAATGTTGGTGTACACAGACTCATCTCGGTTAGGGTGTCTTAATCTGGCTTGTTAGGAACCGGTCCCACTCTGACCGGTCCACCAGGTAGATAGCTGGCTTGTATTCTCAGGCTTGGTGCTTTCTTTTATTATGATGCAGCACCTGATCTTAAGAGACGTGCTACCAGCAGCACAGACAAACAAACAAGCCAAAATGCTGCATCACATGATACCTGATTTGTCTGTTGCTTGTGATTAAGTGACAGATGCCGCATCGGTCCTTTTTGTTGTCCAATGCGCCAATGTCTGGGTAAAAGATATTGAATTGTCCTCACAGCTCTTTTCTTCTAGCCATTTCTAGTGGCCTTAAGGGGTGACATCTGGAGTATCTCTAGCCTCAGTACTTTCACTGAGTTTGACTGAATTGGCAAAGGAAGTTCCATCTTTGTTCGGGCTGGCTTTGTCTATATGATGAACACTCGGCAAATATTGGCTAGCTTGGCTGCAAGACCATCTGTCACTTCTAAGGCAAGCATTGCTGAGGCAGCCTGCTCTGGAAAGTTGAGTTCATCTATAGTTTGAAGGAAGGAGATTTGTGAAACAGGTTCAGCTCGCTGGTCACTTCCTTTCTGAAATCTCTTTTTTTGTAGCCCACTATTTAGGCTAGCTGAGGCTAAGTCGGATTGGCTGTCCCTTTTAATGCTTCTTTAACTGGCTCATGAGCCTCTACCTCAATAGGCTTACCTTGCTTAGTCAGAGTAGAGGTGGCTTTTTCTCTCGGGGAAAAAGTGTTTAGCGGGATGAGAGGTTCTTGCAGAGAAGAATCTAGATTGTCACTCATTGTTTTGTAGTAGAAATTGTGACCAGCAGTAGTCAGGTCTGATGTAATTGCAGGCTCACAAAGAATTTAAACAGTAGCCAGAAAAGGGGACGACTTACTTCTTTCTTTAGTGTATAACTTAAAAAAAGAAATGCCTTTCTTGTATCACCCCACCATAATTTAGCGTTCCTGACTGAATGACACGTTCAGTCTTCATACTGATCTGGCTTACTGGTAGTGTGGGCTATCCTTGGGTTATGCCAAACCATCTTTGCTGAGACTACATTGGCCCCTTCTCTATTTTTGTTGGCCAATTCCCTTGCTTCTGTGGTATAAAAAGTTGTCAGGTTCTTTTCCGCGCTCCAAAATTTGTTTAGTAGGCTTTGTGCATACCATCAGCTGGGAGACGATCATTGCTGCTTTCAATTTTTTACTGCCTTCTACAGCCATGGTAACCGACCCCTTCATGTTGAATCCTCTTTTGGGCTAAGGGGTTATTGGTGCTCACCCTAATTTTGCTGGACAGGTGTAGAAGGGTTTCAGCCTATTTTCCCTCTGAAAGGAGGAAAAAGGAGGACTACCCTTGCTGTTTGATTAAGTATGTACGATTGGCTCAGGCTTTTATGACCTGATACAGTCCAACAAAGATAACTTGCATTTTCAAGTTGTCCCATTCTTCAGGCGTTTGTTGAATAGCCAAATTCAGTGTGGCATATTGGAGTGGCTCTTCCCTGCCTTCCTGTAAAATTTCCTTCTGAGCTTCTGGGTGCAAGTCGCACACAGTCCTTACACACTCCTGCAGCTGGATCACACACAAGTCTGTGAATGGAGAAAAACTCAATAAGGAAGGGTAACACTCCAACTGATCTTGCAATTTTAGCTCTCTACCCAGCTTGAAAATGTTTGACATTTTTTTAGTTGTGGAGAGTGGCATGCCCCAGTTTGCTCTCATCAGTTGGGGAAGGAGCAGATCTCACATATATTTCCCCATGGCCAGCAGTGTGGCCTGAAGCGAGTCTCCTAGTTTCTGTGTGTTTCATTCCACCATCCTATTGGCTTGCGGTGATGCTGAGTGGTACGTGTCTTGTGCACTCACCAGAGCTGGCAGAGTAAAGCCATCTGCTGGCTTTCTATCTGAGCTCCTTAGTCCATGAGCATCTACGCTGGCAGTTTCAGGTAACAAAATACTCTTTTGTCAAGTGCATCAGCCAATACCAGGGCTGTGACATTCAGCAGGGCCAGGGCCACAGCACTCCCAAAGGGTGAAGTGGTCAGTGAGTAACAACATCTATCTGTTTTCTCTCAGAATGGTAAGAAATTTGTCAACTTGGTTGACGGCTACTTTTTGGCCAAAAACGACCAGTGTACTGCCTTTGCTTTCCATCGTTGTCGTGGTTCTACGATGCTTAAGCAACCTGGCATATTCACAACTTTTGACTATCCTTTTGACGATTGCTGTCAAGATGGGCCAGTACTAAGTTAGTTGGAGGCAGCTTGTAATTTTTCCTAATTCACAAAAGATCAGGGAGCGCGTCCGCCATACAGGGAGTCTTGTAAGACCATTGGACATACTGTACATCATCTTGGATGGCTTTGAGAGCCAACCGAGTTTTTTGAACTCTATCTAGCTTGGTCCACATAAAACACTGCAAGCTCTGCAGAATTTATAATTCCTTGTCTCCCAGCTCCAGCTGTCCTGAGGGTACATCATTTCTGTTTGCTATGGTTTAGTACATGACTGCCATGGGCCCATGGCTCAAAGCCAATTTGCCGTTCTGGCTGGTTCCCACTGTTTTAACCTAGGTCGTGTGTGTGTGTGTCTCATCAAGGAGCATTGCGAATCGGATTCGGCTGCTGCCTGGAAGGTGCCGAGGTTGATCTCGCTGTTCCTATAGGAGTAAACACTAATAAGCATTAATCAATAACTATCTCGAAAAGACCGGTGTTTACATGTACCCCCTAAAAAAGCTAAGAATTCATCTAACCACTTTTATGGTAGATAACACTTCCAGACAACAGTTCGGGGCCTGCGTGGTTGAGTTAGTGTGATTTCGGTCCTGCCTGATCTTCCTCTGCTAATTTCTTTAGTGTGGGACCTCTGTTTTTTAGTTCAATGGGTTTAAACTGACTTAAGCCCTTGCAGGTTTACCTGCCCAACTCATCTGCGCCTCTGTGCTTGTGGCTGGCTTAGTGTTCTAGAATGTACTAAAATTTGGGCAAGATCTTTAGCTATCGCAAAACTTGGTTGGAGGAATCGCTTCTCCAGCATAACCACCAAAGAGAGGCATGATCTGTTTTTGATATTGTAAGAGAAACTTCTGGCCATACAGGTATAGCCTGAAGTGTTTTATAGCTTTACTTATTACCAGCAATTTGCTCCTCGTAATGCAGTAGTCATGCTTTAGAGTTGTCAAGGTTTTGATGAAGTATGCGGTCACCCTCTTTTTCCCTTTTTGTGTCTGGAATCGTATCAACCCTACACTATGTGCACTGACATCAGTGACTAGGATATACCATCCTTGAAGGTAGGACACCCTTGAACAGATGCCACAGTGATGCTGCCCTTGAGATGGTTGAAGGACAGTTGTTCCTCCTAGGTCCATCGCCATGACTCTTCTTTGTCATTAACTTGTGTAAGGGTTGAGCCACTGTGGCAAACTCTAAGATATATTACCAATAGTAGCCGACAGTGCCCAAGTAGCTTTGTGATTAGTTGATTTCCCAAGGCACCGGCCACTCTTTTACTGCATCTGCTTTAGCCAGATTCACCTAGATCCCTTTCAAGAAAATTTCTTTTAAGCAGAATATTATGATTGACTCCGAAGGTTCAACCCACATCGCCATCACCTGTGCCAAAGACTGTATTGTAGAGGATCAGCAAGTCAGCCTTTCTTTCTTCCTGGCATCACTCAAATGTTCTAAAACTCAAGGCATAACTAAAACAGGTTGTCAAATAAACATTTTTCACTTCTTATGCTATACATTACTTCAAGATTTAAAATTGTTGATAAAGAGTGGCAGATAATGTAGTTACCATTGGTTAGATTCCGTACCCAATGACTTTGAGTAACTTAAGCTAATCTAAATACCATAAAACCTCTAATTGAACGCTACCTCTCTTTGAACGCCATGTCCAATTGACTGCAATTCTGAGAGAAAGGTTGAAAAATAGACGGCCACTCTCCAATTGAACGCCACCTCCATTTGACCGCCACTTTGACATTATTTGATCTTTTCGAGCCCGTAATATTAACTGATCAGTAAAAAATTGTCCACAAAATCGCATTAATAATGAATCGTTTATATCAATATCAGTTAAATGTCTAGTTGTCCAACTCCAAAGCCTTTTGTTTTATCGTTAAAAGTTTGAAAGCAACACCGGAGCAATAAGCAATAATGGTCCCAGGCTAATAATAGTTTTCTGTTTAACGCAGTCTTTCTACTTCGAAGTAGCCAACACTTATTTTAAAAAATGGCTTAAATTTATGATGTTAGATGGAAATTTGAAAGCAAGGCCGAAGAAATATTTACTAACTGTTTTAGGCTAATATTAGTTCCTTGTCTAACGCTGTCCTAATACTTCAAAAGACATGCATATAAAAACCAGTTCGCCAAAGTTTTGGACCAAAGGTTATGCAAGCTAACTTTAAGCAAGCAAAATTTTACGCGTTGCATTTGTGCTAAATGCAACGTCTGAAAGATTTGCACTGTCAAAAAAATTGTTTGGATGCTAATATTGACTAGTTCCGCAGTGCAGAAGAATAGTTGAGGCCAGAAGATATTGTGGAAGTTATTGGACAACTAGAAGATGTTCGTTCCATCAACGCAACAATTAGTACGCAGCTAATTTTTATGTCACTTGTTTATGAATATACATTTGTATCATTTGCTAGATTATTGTTGTATAACTTATAAATATGCAGTTTTATAGCATGTTATTTAATAGCATCCTCGCGGCTATCTTAACACGGCTTACAATGAATCGATGCTCATAACTTCACTTCTATTGCACATAAAAGCTATTTTTGGCTGCAAACCGTAGCAAACATATCAGTAAGTGCAATCAGTTTTTATTCAACAATGTTAAATATAGATATAAAATAAAAGTGTTTTCAAATTTAAGGTAAAATAAAATTGGAAAAACTCCAACAAATTGCAAAGAAGGACACAGGCTATAATATCATCGCAGGTCAATTGCAAGTAATAGATATCAAGTGGTAGATTTAAAACATCAAGCCGATGCAAGTTCTCAAAATCGATTTGAATAACGAAAGTTTAATAGTTAGCCCTCAAAAATATCGTTTTTCTCTTTTGCTGCACTTGGGAAAAAAATGACATATCAGGTGTATCTTTATTATGTATACTAGTACTTTGGTAGTCTAGCGTGTAGTGACAGGTCGTCAAGTGTGTCAATTTGCTCCAAGAATAGGAAGCTGTACAATTATTCAGAAACACCTAAAGGTGGTTGATTAATGAAGGTGTTAGAGTGTCAGTCAACTGTCAGCTGAGTGTCACGAGCTGAAGTCATGTTGGATGCAATCTTTTATTTTAGCCTTCAACCCTAGCTTTGGACCGACAAACAGACAGACAAGCAGACAGACAAACAGACAGACACTGCTCTTATTATAATATATTAGTAAAGATATATTCTTGTTTTCCTATACAGTGGAACTTCGGTACTCGAACATAATTCATTCCAGAAGGTTGTTCGAAAACCAAGTTGTTCGAGATCGGAAACAATTATTTCCATTAGAATTAATGTATGTAAATTTTAATCCGTTACAAGCCGAGAAAACAACTTTGGTAAAGCACTTTTAAACATTTTACACAATAAACTGTACTGTATACTACATACTATAAATAGAAATGGGTAGATATAAATCGTGTTTATTTTTAATAAAAGATTTTCTATCTATGATGATGAAAACAGAAAACAAAAAGCAAACATTTTGTATTCTTTGCTCTTAAAACATCGAAAACATTCTCGGTTACAGATACAATACCAAAAATTGCAGAAATTGATAATAAAACAGCAAAGAATGCAACAGATCAGTTACATCAAAAATTGTGCGAAAAAGAAAATATAAACAGCAATGGCACATTTTCTTCACATCTTTAAAGGAGAATCCTCTTCCAAAACAATTTAGGGTAACTCGACTGGAGGAGTTGTTTCCCTAGTAAATATCTTCGGTAGAGAGATGTCATCTCAGATGGTTCCTTCGTTTTTGTAAAGAATTTATGAAGTGTAACCTGCTTCTCCGTTTGTTAATGAATGTTTCCATGATGTTTCCGGAGCTGTTCCGAACGTTTAATTCTAATGCGCATGCTCCAGTTTGGTCGAGAACTGAATTTATGTTCGAAATCCGAGAACAAATCTCAATTTTTTTGATCAAAAACCAAATCAGTCGAGACCCGAAGCGTTCGAGAATCGAGGGTCCACTGTATTTTAATTGTATACAATTTTTTTTCATTTCTGACTGTTTACCACAGAACTTCCTGTCTAGGAAAAATGAAAGACATCCGTTTAATTGCGCATTGAAGAAGGGAGCTCCCTATAATTCAACGTAAATGGGCCTAAACCAAGTGAAAATACTAAAAAGAAAAGTTGTCGATGCAAACCAATAATACCAAAGTTACTGTACAGTCAGTAAATTAAAAGGTTAACTCTAGTTTTTTCGTTATGAAGGTCTAAAAGGGTGAGTTCGGGAATATCTTGAAATAGATGTGGCTATTTGCATCTGTTTGAAGGTTCATATAACATAAAACTCCTAAAAAGTAAACGTTACCAGAATGAATTGTTTACATTATAAGGACGCCTACTGTATAAAGATCAACGACTGTAGAAAGAAGGTTAGAAAATAAAAGCTACAAAAGGAGACAACTACTCACTTGAGCTTGCACTGGTTAGAGCTGTTGGAAGCAAAGACAGAGCAGCATGAGTCAATTGAGCTGCAGGTAGCTTCTGTGCCACAGTCACACTCTTCTGTATCAGCTGTTGTAGGTAAATAGTAACTAACTAGATAAAAACTAGACTGTATGCAGAAGATGTTCAGTGTGAGCAGGCGTAGACTACTCACACAAAATCAGCCACAATGAAAGAAGCATCAAAAACGGATACCTAATAAACTAAATACCCAATAAAGCATACCCAATTTCTTTTAACTAGTTAGAATTGAGGCAAGTTACATACATGTAAAGGAATCATTGAATGAACATAAACTGAAAAAGTAACTATAGGAGTACTGAGTGTGAAAACAGGTCTTGTAAGAAGAGTTACAACAAGAGTACTGAGGGTCAAAAGAGGTCTCGTAAAAAGAGTAACTATAAGAGTACTGAGTGTGAAAAGAGGTCTCGTAAGAAGAGTAACTATAAGAGTGCTGAGTGTGAAAAGAGGTCTCCTAAGAAGAATAACTATAAGAGTACTGAGTGTGAAAAGGGATGATAGGTATGATGCTGAGCTAGCTGAGTTGCTAGTGCCTGATTTAGTCAACACAAACATACCGCGGCATTAGTTTTATGATAGAGCAAAAAAACTAGAAACAGTCTCATGTAGGCCTACTAAACAAACTTTTCATCATTCACATGAATTTTGAAGATGCCTCCTTCCGGTCAAAGAATCAGAAATATCTGAGTAAGTTAAAAACAAGATGTCAATTAACAAGCTACCTAAAAATATCCTCTTATTATTTGTGCAAACATCATATGAACAGGTGTCTTCGCGTGCGCACGTGCATGTTTGGTGTGTGGTGTGAGGTGTGTGGTGTGCGGTGGGTAGTGTGCAGTGTATGGTATGTGTGTTTAATTTCAATGCCAATGATTTGCAAAGAATGTATGCATGTCATGACTATGAAGTAGCAAATAAGATGGCACAAATTGTTTAAGGTTGATATGCATTTGTACTGCAAATAATATGAAAGAATATTTTAGGTGATTTACTCACGATCTATCCTGAAGTTCCCACAAATGGCAATATAACGCTCTTGAAAGCAAACTGGCATTCTTCCAAGCAAGACCCTATACATTAAATTTGTAGAACAGGTAGAAAACACAAAGTGGTTTGGATGACTTCCATCACCAGAAAGTTCATACATTATATAATTTCCATCGTCTCCATCTAAAATTATGTCAGCATTTAATGTTTCTGTCTCCTATAAAATAGCACAACTAAACTTATTTATAATGTATGAATGTAAGAATATAGCCATATGTTCTAGGAAATGATTATCTGTTTGTGAAGAAGCACTAGTGTGAGCAGATCAAGTTCTGAACACTTAACTTACGGAAAGCAAGTTTGTTGCTCGAGCGAGAAACTAACAAGGAGAAGGTGTAAAGTTTCGCTACAAAACTGCTAAAAAGCAATCGGCAAGTTTGTTGTTTTAGTAAATGTTTTGAGTTATAATAAAAATAGCAAAATTTTAGAGAAATATTCGTCAGTTTAAAAAGAATCAAGACGTTTGCAATTCAGTACTCTATCGGCAAAATCGCTTTACATGATTTTCCTAATCAATGACATTATAAGCAGTTATGTAGCTTCTCTCAGTTAGTACTATACATGTTCATATAGTCTCTCTCAATTAGTACTGTACACGTTCATATAGTCTCTCTCAGTTAGTACTATACATGTTCATATAGTCTCTCTCAGTTAGTACTGTACACGTTCATATAGTCTCTCTCAGTTAGTACGGTGCATGTTCATATAGTCTCTCTCAGTTAGCACATACATGTTCATATAGTCTCTCTCAGTTAGTACTGTACATGTTCATATAGTTTCTTTAAGTTAGTACTGTACATGTTCATATAGTCTCTCTCTCTCAGTTAGTTCTGTACAAGTTCATATAGTCTCTCAGTTAGTACGGTACATGTTCATATAGTCTCTCTCAGTTAGTACTTTACATGTTCATATAGTCTCTTTCAGTTAGTACTGTACATGTTCATATAGTCTCTCCCAGTCAGTACTGTACATGTTCATATAGTCTCTCTCAGTTAGTACTATACATGCTCATGTAGTATCTCTCAGTTAGTACTGTACATGTTCATATAGTCTCTCTCTTAGTTAGTACTGTACATGTTCATATAGTCTCTCTCTTAGTTAGTACTGTACAAGTTCATATAGTCTCTCTCAGTACTGTACAAGTTCATGTAGTCTCTCTCAGTACTGTACATGTTCATATAGTCTCTCTCTCAGTACTGTACATGTTCATATAGTCTCTCTCAGTTAGTACTGTACACGTTCATATAGTCTCTCTCAGTAATGTACATGTTCATATAGTCTCTCTCAGTTAGTACTGTACAAGTTTATTTAGTCTCTCTCAGTTAGTACTGTACATGTTCATATAGTCTCTCTCTTAGTTAGTACTGTACATGTTCATATAGTCTCTCTCTTAGTTAGTACTGTACATGTTCATATAGTCTGTCTCTTAGTTAGTACTGTACATGTTCATATAGTCTCTCTCTTAGTTAGTACTGTACATGTTCATATAGTCTCTCAGTTAGTACGGTACAAGTTCATACAGGAACTAAAAATAGAAAAATAGTATTAAAGATTAGTACGAAGAAAAGAGAGATGAAAAGCTGAAATAATATTCTTGCCTGGAGCGCAGGAATAGCGGGACTTATTATCATGCTCAGCACCAAAATTGTGCCCTAGTTCGTGGACGAGAGTGATAGTGAACATCGGCGTTGGGATGACATTCTACAACAATGTATACTTTACCAGCTTAGAAAATGTCGTAGGAGCTCTGCTTTAGAAAATAATTGGTAATAGTGAGATTGTTAGTAGTAGCTGGAATTTTAGTAATAGTTGGATTGTTGGTAATAATTTGATTGTTGGTAATAGTCAATCAAAAGCTTACTGGTCTTTTTGTTCCATGAACAATTTATTTACTTTAAGTTTTATCAATAGTACTAATGTTTATACTCAGAGGACTGCTACCACTAGAGTACTGCTGTCACTACAGTATTGCTGCCACTAGAGTACTGCAACCACTAGAGTATTACTGCCACTAGAGGACTGCTGTTGCTAGAGTATTGCGACTGTTGTAAGAAGCCACTAAATTGCCATTTTGGTTTGTTCCAGCATAAATAGAAATGTTAGACCTTGGCCCCGACACCTACTACCTAGGTAATTCTGTATTATTATACATTCAACATTTCTTTTGTGCTAATAACATAGACATAGCTCACCCCATAGTTTCTTGCACTAACAATGGCCGAGTTGAAGCTCAGCGTTGAACCATTCCTAAATCGATAAGGGGTGCTGCAGATGCCCGCATCCAATGAATTTTCACTGGCAATCCAAGCTAGACCTAGAACACCCTCGGAGAAATCTACTACGGTGAACATGACCCCTACAATAAATTATATTTGTGAGAGTAATAAAGAAGCTCTGGCCTTACATTGCTATAAGTGAGAGTAATAAAGAAGCTCTGGCCTTACATTGCTATAAGTGAGAGTAATAAAGAAGCTCTGGCCTTACATTGCTATAAGAATCTCTTCTTCAAACAATCAAATACAGCTTCAAGGAAAGGTTTTGTATTTTGTAACTTTCCAATCGCAATAACTCAGATTATCAGTAAGTGCTGAAACATCAGTGACAGATTATCAGTAAGTGCTGAAACATGAGTGACAGATTATCAGTAAGTGCTGAAACATGAGTGACAGATTATCAGTAAGTGCTAAAACATTAGTGACAGATTACTAGCAAGTGCTGCAACATGAGTGACAGATTATTAGTAAGTGCTAAAATATTAGTGACAGATTATCGGTAAGTGCTGCAACATGAGTGACAGATTATCAGTGAGTGTTAAAATATTAGTGACAGATTATCGGTAAGTGCTGCAACATGAGTGACAGATTATCAGTGAGTGTTAAAATATTAGTGACAGATTATCAGTAAGTGCTGCAACATGAGAAAGCAATTAACACTTCTGTAAAACTCACTTGCTGCCCATTCGTAATAGTTCTCAAACTAAGCTTTTATCAAAACATATAGCTGTAGCTGACGTTTAAGATTAGATATTTAGACGACAGAGACCGTACTTTCACATAATCGCAGGAGCCTATAAAAATCTCTAGAAGTTGAGAGACTTCCTAACTCACCAACGTTGGTAAATAGAATTGAAAGGTAAGGTAGATTACTATCGACCTACATGTAGTAACCACCACCACTGTTTGTGCAAGTGACAAGATCAAATAAACTACTCAAATACTAATATACTAAATATAAATAACTCAGATACTCACCAAGGCAGTACTTCAAGATAGATACTCACCAAGGCAGTACTTCAAGATAGATACTCACCAAGGCAGTACTTCAAGATAGATACTCACCAAGGCAGTACTTCAAGATAGATACTCACCAAGGCAGTACTTCAAGATAGATACTCACCAAGGCAGTACTTCAAGATAGATACTCACCAAGGCAGTACTTCAAGATAGATACTCACCAAGGCAGTACTTCAAGATAGATACTCACCAAGGCAGTACTTCAAGATAGATACTCACCAAGGCAGTACTTCAAGATAGATACTCACCAAGGCAGTACTTCAAGATAGATACTCACCAAGGCAGAACTTCAAGATAGATACTCACCAAGGCAGTACTTCGAGTGATCAATAGCTGTGAATGCGTTCAAGAATACCTGGGCTTCCTCACCATCTTGAACATGACTCATTGGATTTGCCTGCTCATCCTTAAACAGTGTGATCCTTGCTATGATGAAGCCTATGTTGTTACTAACTGTAAATAATAACAATGTGATTCTTTCTATGATTATGTCTATGTTGTTACTAGCTGTAAATAATAACAATGTGATTCTTTCTATGATGATGTCTATGTTGTTACTAACTGTAAATAATATCAGTGTAATTCTTTCTATGATAATGTATATGTTGTTACTAGCTGTAAATAATAACAATGTTATTCTCTCTATGATGATGTCTGTTGTTACTAAATGTATGTCAATAATTGGGAGGCAAAAAGTATGTAGTAGCTGCAACTTAATGCAAAGAAATAGGCAAAGTCTGTATAGAGGTGTAGTGCAAACTAAATGCATTAACTGATTCGCTGGATCATTTGTTATGCTTTATCCACTTTTGCATGAGAAAAAGCAAGGAATGATATGCAATAATTTGTCACAGCAAAGTTATTTTAATATAATTGTTTCGGCCAACTATGCATCAAATATTTAGTAATATTAAATTCTATTAAAGTAACACTAAATTCTATTTAACAATTTATGCAGTTATGGTAACACCACAGGTAATAGAGAACTTACTCGACTCACAACTAGACAACTTTCATTGTCAAGTGCAAACATCGCAGACCTCACAACAGTTGTTAATCTCAAAACATTGTAGCCCACTAACCTTGACCATTAAACTTGGTTGATCTGAAGATGACATCCGCTTTGTCAAGATGATCTACAACTGTCTCAATAGTACCTGCGACAGCATCACACATCAATTATAGTTCTAGAGCTGCCATGTTTTAGTATAGCTTTGCTATCACTTATAATGTAGTTAGCCAATGATCTGCCAAGCCTACTTTTCACATTTTTCTATAAGCTAAAAAGTAAAGCACTGACAACTTAGTTATTTCATGTGTTACACCAGTAAACATCTAGTAATACTAGTGTGTGCCAGTAAATTGTACTGCCCTATTCGTATATAGTTTTATTACAACTATAAAAGCATGTGACTTATTTAAAAGTCAACTATTTTTCTGATATCGTTTAAGATGAAGCGGATAATAACATATAATAACATACAACAACATATAATAACATATAATAACGTACAACAACATACAACAACATACGATAACATACAAATGACATAAAATAACATACGCAGTAGTTCAGAAGTCTTGAAATCTAGCCAACTAATTTATGTATGTCAACTGAGTTCTTGCAACAGATCATGCTGCTAGCTGCCCTAACAATTTTTATGCACTTAGTGTAGCGCAAACAGTCACCCCTCATAATCGACCACAGTTCCAGGATCTGATTCGCTAGCGACCACAGCTCCAGGATCTGGTTCACCAGCCGCCATACTTCCAAGAACTGATTCGTTCACCACCATACCACGGGTTCAGAATTGAATGTGCTAGCCACCACAGGTTCAGGATCTGATATGCTAGTGACCACAGTTTTAGGATCTGATTTGCTAGCCCTCACAGTTCCAAAATCTGATTCGCTAGTCACCGCAATTCCAGGATCTGATAGGCTAGCCACCAGTTGCAGGATCTGATTCGCTAGTCACCACAGCTCCAAAACTTCATTCACTAGCCACCCCAGCTCCAGATTATGAGTAGCCAGCCATCGCAGTCCTAAGATCTGATTCGCTAGTCACTAGGTTAACTATCATTGACAGTAAGCTTATTAAAGGTCAATGACCATAGCAATGACCTAGCATTTCACATAGCTTCACTAACCGCTTTCGTATACTTGCTACATATACAACTTTAACTGTCGTAATACTTACCTGCAATGTTACTCTGGCCTAACTGCTCAAAGAACCTATGATCAATAAAGACATGAAGTGGACAATGCATGCTGGGTAACATGGTTTGTTGTACACGATGTCCTGTAGGCCAGCCATTACCGTCAACATGCCGTTTCTGTTGTGGTTTCTACAAAATTCATTGCATGACTATGTATTTTATTACCATACAACTGGCGAAGATATACAAGTAAAACAATCCAATGGCTTCAACACTCTGCCTTCCGTATATTGCTATTCATTCATCAATATTCTACAGATATTGATGAACTCTACAGATTTGAGCATATTCAACAAAAAATATAATAGGCTACGAGTTAAATGCTCGGTGTGGCATGAGTAATAAAAAACAGCTTTTAAATAGTGGCAGGTAATGAAGTTGCCATTGGCTAAATTGACGAATTAGTCAATAGAAAAATTTGCGAATTGGCTAATTTGCGTAACTTAAGCTAGTAATTTAAGCTTGCTTATATTACTAAACACAATATAATAAGAGCCGTGAGCTGTGAAGGTCATGAAGCTGTGAGTCGTGAAGCCAGATTGTGTGACGTTACTCATCACGCAAAGCCGTTGTGCGTATTTTAACCGATGTAATAAGAATGTGGACAATTAATCCATTATATTGCAAGTAAGCCATGTGACTTAATGGGTTATCTCGCCTGTCTCCACACCTGGAAGGTTCAAGTTCAAATCCAAAGCTAAGTGGATTTTTTTGTTCCTAAAACTTTAGTGCTAAAACTGGACACACGAACGACAGACTGACAGACAAATGACAAACACTAAGATTTATATATATAGACTAACTAGGTGAATGCCCAGCGCTGCACGAATAATAAAAAAGTTTTTGAACTTAAAATTTGTTTTCAATTGTAAAGGAAACTGTCAGTTTCCTTTAGTTCTCCTCAAGACAATCAGTAAACAAATAAACACATCGAATGTTTAATCACCAGAAAATATATATTTTATTACAAATGTATATAAATACATGAAGCCAATGTGTGCATACAAATGACCATCATGCAGAGAGAATGCCCTTGCTCTCTGCTTTGTTTTTCTCTTTTATAGCGAGCGCTTTTTCATTGGGCTCCGTCATTTTTTTTGGGTTGTCTGGGCCAGTTCACCGGTGACCGAGCCTTTTCTGATGGCACAAAAAGCTCAGTCCGGTGATGCCAGTGACCATAGGGTTAGTCTCTCTGGCTCTGATCACGAGGCTTCGCCACAACACAATCATCATAATTATACAAAATTTACCATTCTAACTTTTAAATGAGGGTGTTTGTTTATCTGTATGTGTGTCTGACCAGTGCATAATTAAATTATTTGAAAGCTTTAGGCACAGCTAAAACAGATTATTGAAAACATTTCTTACTTCTTATGCTAGACATTTGGTTAAGATTTAAAACAGCTTATAGACAGTGGCAGGTAATGTAGTTTCCATTGGCTAAGTTATTTTTATCGATGAATTTGAGTAACTTAAGCTATTTTAAATCTTTTACTATAATAAGAGCTGCGTCTGTCCATCCATCTGGGCATAAAAAAGAGTGCACCTCCTAGGAATGTAACCCATGCATTCAGCAGATGCACAGAGGTGAAGCCAAGTGCATTACCACTAAGCCGTACAGCCAAATTGTCATGACATGGAATAATTGTACTTATGATCGTCACGCGTCACGATCTCTCTTGCCATCATGATCCTTAAGCGTGCTAGTAGAAACCAAACAATTATTATAGTTTGCTAGAAAAGCCACCTAGCAAAGAGGTTAGCACACCTGTATGCAAAACTGGTGGTTTTGAGTTCAATTGCAGTGCTAAGTAGTTTTTTGTGTGTATTTCATCATTATAACTGAACATACAACAGACCAATGAAACACTTAGATTTATATATATATATATATATATAGACTAGCTGTGCATCCTGGCGTTGCCCGGGTGTTACAAATCAGCTTATGAACAATGGGAAGTAATGAGAGTTGCTTACCACTTGCTATTAGCCTAGCACATTGACAATGGTATTAAAAATCAGCTTATAAACAATGAGAAGTGATGAGAGTTGCCTACCACTTGCTCACTCACTCACCTACTGCTATTAGCCTGGTGCATTGCTAATGGAAAATTCCAGTAAGCTAATTAATAAGCGCTAGGCTTCTAATGACGGTACGCCTATTACGGTATTAATGACGGTATTCTAATAATAGCTATAGCTGGAGGGACACACATACATACACACATACACGCATATTTTGAGAAATACATATATAGATGGTGATATTATGGTGATATTGTACAGATATTATAGTAATATTATGATGATGCTTGGCTGATCTTCTGTTGATGTGCTAATATAATATAGATGAAATTTTGATTGTATGCTGATATTTTCCTCATACTGTGCTGATGTTATGCTAACACTATCTTATTATTATGTTGTTGTTATGTTGATGCTATGTGGTTAGATTGGGATTGGTGTACACAACTTTTGCTGGTCTGAAACTAAATTAAAGTCTTTTGCATCTGAATAGCTCTGTAACTTTACAGTAAGCTCTATCTTTTTGCAGTGGCTAAGTTTTACATTAGTTTCATTTGGAGTGAAAAATTATTGGAAGCTTCGAAGTATTTGTATTAGCACCAATTTCATAGCTTTTTATTAAACAAAAAAGTAACTTTCAATTTATTTATCTTATAGATTTGATAAAAACCTTTCATGGATGCTGCACAAATACTAAATGAAAGTTTGGAATAAATGTCATGCATTCATCATACAAATATTGTGTAAATACAAATAAATCTGTACAGTTTCTTCTATAAATATTCGACATAAACTTTCTAAATATTGCATAAATAGGATTATACAGATGACATCCAGTCATGAACTAAGTGTTTCATGAACTCACTCTTTGATTCTTTTTAGGTAGTCTTCCCTTTTGCCGAGCGGCGATGATGTACTCCGGCGGATGAACCCCATCATTTTTTCTAGCCAGCTTAGGATATTTGCTAAAGTCCAAATCTGTATATCTAGAATCAATCAATACAATCAATCAATACAATCAATCAATACATGTAATCAATGTAATGAAGTTTTAAAAGACCTTCAAGACTGATAATCTTAAGGTATTAACATCACAAAACTTTTCTACTTTAAATGAGCCTCTCCTGCTTCTCACAGTAGTTATCCACTCTTGCTTATGTTAATACAACTCTCATCTTTGCAATAGTGTCTGACAATCTTTCTTGATTCCATTGCAAAATTGATTTAAATAGTTGAAAGAGTTTTATTTATTATAAATTGATCTGCATTTAGTTCTTTTTTCTTCACTAAAGATGTGTAAATTTGTTGCATTTTTGAAGCGGATTAAATACCAGTAGGATACTAATAGTGTAAAGAGTGATAAGAAAACAAGGCTGTCTATATATACATCAGTGCTCTTGGTCATGTGATCTATGACAGTTGATAAAACATTTCTTGTGCAGAGTTGGCTGAAATAATAAACTCATAATTAAAATAATTTCATGCAGCAAACTCTGCATGTAAAATTGTTGGCTCAGTTCCATCAATGATACACAGCCCTCATATACGGGGCTGTATACCATTGGGGGGAGGGCCAATGGGGGGCTGTATGTCATTAGTTCCATTTAGCTAGCTTATTTTCAATTTTAATTTGTTGTTGTAATTTTGAGAACACAAGGTAAAAGTTGTTTATAGTTGTGCTTTTATATTATGCCCATTATTTTATATATAGTAGTATGTATACAATGTAGTATATATATACTGCTATATACTACATTGTATACACTACATATATACTATATACCGTAGTAAAGTTAAATTTTAGTATGTATTTTTAACTATTTTACTGAATTGCAACTTTTTATCACTAAAATTTTATAGCTGTCGTTTTATTTATGTCGTTGTTTTCACTATAACTTTTATCGAACCTGCTCAAAACATGTTTCAACCTAATTCGGCAAGAAAACCTAAACTATGCTGTTTTCGAAATGAAGTTTGTTTGTTGTGAATTTTGGTGGCAGGTTAATGGAAGTTGTCTGACTACTGAACCTTCTGTATAAAAAGATTGCAACTCCAACTTTGCTATTGGTTTTGAAGGGAAAATAGTACCGTTTCACACCGGAGAATTGCTGGATTAAGATAAGTTGGTCATCGTGTCTCTTTCAGGTGTTATGAAAATATTTTCGGCGAGCAGCATTTTGATGTTTTTGTTATTCTGACGTATATAATAAGCATATCAGCTGCCAAAATTGAACCTGGGCAAAATTTTTGTTAAATTAGTATAGTGAAATGAGATTCAAATGTTGAGGTAAGAAAATAATCATGTTCCACTTCGTAAGGTAAAAAAGTTGTGTATCAGAGTAATTGTATCCTGAGGGTGCATTGTATATCAGGTTAATTGTATCCTGAGGGTGCATCGTATTATATGTATATTATATATATATATATATATATATATATATATATACTAGCTGTACTACCCGGTGTTGCCCGGGTAATAAAAAAGTCTGGACAGAAAAGTTGATTTGTATTTAACATATAACAACATTTACTATTCTAACTTTCAAACTACATATCATGAGAGAAGTGTTTTGTGTAGTTTAAATAAACTAAGAGAAAAATGAAAACAACTGTAAAGGTTTTAAAACTTTGTCAAACAACTGTTACTTTCGAGCTGTTAGCCTGGCACATTGCCAATGAAATGTTGCAGTAAGCTGCTAGGCTTCTAATGACAGTACTCCATGACATTGCGTCAGCATTGTTGTTCAGCTGCAGTTATTCTAATAATAGCTATAGCCGGAATGCAGACAGACATACGACACACGGACATACTTTGAGAAATATAGATATATACTATATGTATATATATTATATGTATATATATTATATGCACTGTACTATTTCATACTAGCAGTAAGCCTGGCGTGACCAAGATTTCTATCATTTTGAATCAGATAGCCTACAGGTCTGTGTACTAGAGCATGGTTCTCAGAAACCATACAAAGTTTTGAAACCAAATACTTTTTGGCGCCTTAGCGGAAAACACGGAAAACATGCTCTTAAAGTTGAGAAGTGTCCATAGTGTTTAGTAAATAAATTCAGAGTGTTTATGCAGGCTGATCCACACACAAACAAAGAACACACACACAAAACGCGCATACAAACACACGCAACAGCACAAACTAATTAAAACAAACTGAGCTTGAAATCAACTCCAACTCAGCTAAAACTCAACTCAAACTAAACTTAAACTATAGACAAACTCGATGTTAAATTAAAACTGACTCAAAATCAATTAGAGGTTAACATAGAATCAACTCGAAATCAATTCAAAACAAGCTCGAAATTAACCAAAAATCATCTCAGAAGCAAATAACAAACAGATCAAAATAAACTCTAGAGCAAATCAAAAATGGGTGAAATTAAATGCAAATCAACAAAAAATGAACTCCAAATCAGATAAAAACACTGAAAATCTTCTTAAAATTTATACAAAATCAACTCATATTCAGCTCAAAATTAAATTAAGCTAGGAACCAACTTAATTGCAACTGAAAATTAACTCTAAATTGACACAAAATCAACTCCACGTTTACTCAGAATCAACTCATAAACAATTCTAAATCAACTCCAAATCAACATAAAACCAAATTAAAATGAATTCAAACTGAACTCAAAAGCAACTCAATCCTAACAAAAAAAAAACAACTTAAAACTAAGTAAACAACTCAAAACCAACTTAAATACAAACTAAAAATCTCTGCAAAATTAACACAAAGTTAACTCATAATCAACATAAAATCAGCACAGATTTAGTTCAAAAGCAACTCAAAATCATATTAATTCAAAAACTAGTAAAATTAAAATCAAGTCAAATCACAATACACTCGAAAACAACTAAAAATTTGATTGATATGAACTTAGAGAGTGAAAACTAACAATTATAGCCGTGCTCCTTTAATATCAGACTATTAGGTAAGATTAAATGAATGCGATGATTGTGAAAATTCGCTTCAAAATAATTTTTATCACAACATTCTGCACTATTCCATTAATAGCAATACACCAGTACGGGTAGAGTATGCTCCAATACATTTCCATTAATAGCGATACACCAGTCCAGGTAGAGTATGCTCCAATACATTTCAATTAATAGCAATACATCAGTCCAGGTAGAGTATGCTCCAATACATTTCCATTAATAGCAATGTACCAGTCCAGGTAGAGTATGCTCCAATACATTTCCAACAATAGCGATATACCAGTCCAGGTAGAGTATGCTCCAATACACATCCATTAATAGCAATACACCAGTCCAGGTAGAGTATGCTCCAATACATTTCCATTAATAGCAATACACCAGTACAGGTAGAGTATGCTCCAATACATTTCCATTAATAGCAATACACCAGTCCAGGTAGATTATGCTCCAATACACTTCCATTAATAGCAATACACCAGTACAGGTAGAGTATGCTCCAATACATTTCCATTAATAGCAATATACCAGTCCAGGTAGAGTATGCTCCAATACATTTCCATTAATAGCAATACACCAGTACAGGTGGAGTATGCTCCAATACATTTCCAACAATAGCGATACACCAGTCCAGGTAGAGTATGCTCCAATACATTTCCATTAACAGCAATACACCAGTCCAGGTAGATTATGCTCCAATACACTTCCATTAATAGCAATACACCAGTACAGGTGGAGTATGCTCCAATACATTTCCAACAATAGCGATATACCAGTCCAGGTAGAGTATGCTCCAATACACATCCATTAATAGCGATACACCAGTCCAGGTAGAGTATGCTCCAATACATTTCCATTAATAGCAATACACCAGTCCAGGTAGAGTATGCTCCAATACATTTCCATTAACAGCAATACACCAGTCCAGGTAGATTATGCTCCAATACACTTCCATTAATAGCAATACACCAGTACAGGTAGAGTATGCTCCAATACACATCCATTAATAGCAATACACCAGTCCAGGTAGAGTATGCTCCAATACATTTCCATTAATAGCAATACACCAGTCCAGGTAGAGTATGCTCCAATACATTTCCATTAACAGCGATACACCAGTCCAGGTAGATTATGCTCCAATACACTTCCATTAATAGCAATACACCAGTACAGGTAGAGTATGCTCCAATACATTTCCATTAATAGCGATACACCAGTACAGGTAGAGTATGCTCCAATACATTTCCATTAATAGCAATATACCAGTCCAGGTAGAGTATGCTCCAATACACTTCCATTAATAGCGATACACCAGTACAGGTAGAGTATGCTCCAATACATTTCCATTATTAGCAATACACCAGTCCAAGTAGAGTATGCTCCAATACATTTCCATTAATAGCAATACACGAGTCCAGGTAGAGTATGCTCCAATACATTTCCACTAATAGCAATACACGAGTACGGGTAGAGTATGCTCCAATACATTTCCATTAATAGCAATATACCAGTCCAGGTAGAGTATGCTCCAATACACTTCTATTAATAGCGATACACCAGTACAGGTAGAGTATGCTCCAATACATTTCCATTAATAGCAATACACGAGTCCAGGTAGAGTACTAACTATGTTTGTTATTACCAGTGCAATCCATATATTTGTTGAGATCTGCATGTATCTAAATTTTTTATCTACTTACATGGAACTGAACCAAGAAATACTAATAAGTATTTTATTGATAAGTTAAAAATGCTGTCATGAAACAACAGTACTTTATTAGCCTTTTTATCTATTCATCAAAGATAGCAATCAAGCTTTGGAAAACGAAACTCATCAGCTTACCAAACACAGTGATCAGCGCCATCTTTACATGACTATAGAACAATCAGAAGTTATCAGCTCACCAAACAATCACCAAACACCAAAACTTTAGAACAATTAATACAATCTACAAATTGTTTTCCAAGTCTATCAGCTGATGTTAATTACAACAAAAATATTTGTCTTCCATACCTATATATGAGTTGAGAGTTGTCTGTTACCAGCTGTGGATACATCGATGTAGGTTCTAGAAAATATGTGTTATTCAATTTGGGAGAGTGAATGATTCCATTAAAAACATTGTTTGCAAGAATTCTTCCAGAAACAATGGCAGTTTCATCCCCTGAAAACAGATAATCAGTGATCAGTATAAGTGAACAAAGAGAGTGTCAAATAAAAAATCAAGCCTTTCTTAGCAACAAATAATCACACGAGTACAAAACCTTTACCGAATTGTTACATGGAAGCAAATTTATTAAAGATCAATATGCACTTTCAAAAGATCTGTGTACCTTCTAAATATCCGGTGTGGCGATCGTTTGTTTTCAAAGGCTTTTCTTCATACCTTCCAGAGCTTTCATATATGGACAAAACTGCATTATCCGCTACGTCACTACTCTTAGTCAGTATTATACTAAAATGCACTCCAAACTTGTCAAAAGCAAATCTATACACCGGCTGCTCCTCTTCGAGTCTATGGCTCTTCGTATACATGGAACGCTTCACATGGTTGGCTACCTCTTCCTCTACCAAGTGAGGGGTAAATGTTTCGTACCGATGAAGAAAGTCAATCCCGGCAGTAACGTGTCTAACAAGGATAGCGTATTTAAGCAGCCATGATAATGAGATGGCTTGCATTAGGAATGTTTAGCTATTGCATGCCGGTAGTTCAAAGTCAGCAGTAGATCAGGGACAATGCGCTGTCCTTCCTTTCAACAATGCCATTTGAGCATCATTGCTATCAAATACCGTGCAACCTCTATTTGAAAGCCAGGGCGCTCTATTTTTCAACCCTTCTTTTATAGCGGCTTTCCGTTAGAGTTGGCATTCAAATAAAGGTGGCATTCAAATAGAGGTTCTACAGTACGTGTAATATATAATCAGTTAAAGAAGTAGCTCGATGGAGCTTCTTTGGACACACCATGAAAATACCTGGAACGTTTTAATTGACAGTACTGCTTGTCAACTCGTGTATGCAGATTGTGAGTTGTCTCATCGTAAGGTTTTCTCACTACAAATGCCCTTTTAAAGGTTATCACATCAGGAGTTAATCAAATGAGTTCTTAAAATTCTAAAAGCTCTTATGGTTGGTCAATCAAAAATTGTTTCAATTCTAATTGCTCCCCTTGTTACAGCAGTCGCTCGAGATTGGTCAATTATGAGAAAACTGACTGACAATTGGTCAATTATAAGAACACTGGCTCACTATTGGCCAATTGTAAAAATGAATGTACTTCATTGATGGGTTACCAGGTAGTTTCTTAGTGGTTGGCTTAGTTGACGAATTTGTTCATGAATAGCCAAGTCGTAGCAGTCAATTAATTCTTTACAAAAAATTATTGACATTTATGCACAAGCCTGACACATTTATCTAATTGCATAGTAAGCGGAATGTAAAAATACACACTACCAATATCCCTAACCAAGGGTAAAAAACAGTACCAAGAGCAAAGCATGAAAAACACATGAACAAATGAATGCACTTGTGCGGCTGAATACTAAGCAAGGATGTCTCAATTGTCTTTGTGCATTTATATTAAAATTTATTCAGCAGCAACTTGAAAAGACCGGAACTGACATTTCCATAGCATACACATAAAATTCATAAAATCTGTTATATTATTAAGCAGGTTTGTTCCTGCACAAAAACTTGTGTAAAACATTTTGTCACAACTGCCAGCCCTGTCCTTGATAGTAAAAATGGAGAAACTCAGTCAAATAGGTGAAAAACTATAATTGCTGAGTTATGATATATTCTAGTCTATGAGTTAGTGTCTCATAGAATAGAGACCCTACTACTGAGTTATGATATACAGATAGACTAGAGACACTACTGAGTTATGATGTACAGATAGACTAGAGACACTACTACTGAGTTATGATATACAGATAGACTAGAGACACTACTACTGAGTTATGATGTACAGATAGACTAGAGACACTACTACTGAGTTATGATATACAGATAGACTAGAGACACTACGACTGAGTTATGATATACAGATAGACTAGAGACACTACTACTGAGTTATGATATACAGATAGACTAGAGACACTACTACTGAGTTATGATATACAGATAGACTAGAGACACTACTACTGAGTTATGATATACAGATAGACTAGAGACACTACTACTGAGTTATGATGTACAGATAGACTAGAGACACTACTACTGAGTTATGATATACAGATAGACTAGAGACACTACTACTGAGTTATGATATACAGATAGACTAGAGACACTACTACTGAGTTATGATATACAGATAGACTAGAGACACTACTACTGAGTTATGATATACAGATAGACTAGAGACACTACTACTGAGTTATGATATACAGATAGACTAGAGACACTACTACTGAGTTATGATATACAGATAGACTAGAGACACTACTACTGAGTTATGATATACAGTTGTACTAGAGACACTACTACTGAGTTATGATATACAGATAGACTAGAGACACTACTACTGTGTTATGATGTACAGATAGACTAGAGACACTACGACTGAGTTATGATGTACAGATGTACTAGAGACACTACTACTGAGTTATGATGTACAGATAGACTAGAGACACTACTACTGAGTTATGATATACAGATAGACTAGAGACACTACTACTGAGTTATGATGTACAGATAGACTAGAGACACTACTACTGAGTTATGATATACAGATAGACTAGAGACACTACTACTGAGTTATGATGTACAGATGTACTAGAGACACTACTACTGAGTTATGATGTACAGATAGACTAGAGACACTACTACTGAGTTATGACGTACAGATAGCTTAAAAATATGTTGTTGTAGGTCATTGTAGTATAGCATGCGATTGTTTTTAAATTAATGATTAGCCAGTTAGGTCGTGGGCCAAGGCAGTTTATCTTGTATTTCCGTTAACACCTTTTTTCGGTACCATTTTTTTGCGCTTAGTCGATAGATTTGATGATGTAGAATTTATATCCAATAAGTTGCCATGCGTACCATTCCCAGTGGTGGGAGAATTTTTTTATTCTAGGTTTGTAGATTTTAAGGAGTTGTCTCCTTTCACACTGAAATGTAATTGGCTCTTTACAGTGAGTCACAGTTTGTCTACTTATTACAAAGGTCAAGATCAAAGCATCATCTGCTGTAATTTTTATTTTCTATCTGTGCATTCATGGTTTGAGCTTTGACATGGTTTGTGCAGCCCACATACATGGCTCTCAAGAAATTAATTTGATAAACATTGACTAAGCACACAGGTCAAACACTTCATCACTATCAAAAAACCTGAAAAAAACACTTTTTAAAGTGCCTGAAAGATCTGTTTCTAATGGTGTGTGCCTTCAAGCTGTCTGCAAGGGCTCCCAGAATCACAGAACATGCTATCAGAGACTAACAACAGGGAAATTGAGCTTGCTAGGAAAAACACAGTGAGGTGAGTATTTTTTTGACTTGTGACACTTAACCACTCAAATATTTAAGGTGAGATAACAGGAATTATAATTATTCTATAAAATAATTATTATGTAATTTAATTACACAATTAATAATTATTATTAAGATGGAAGGTATGCAGACATTGTAATCCGTACAAACCAGTAGTGTTGGCTACTGATCAAGATGCTTGTAATTAGTTTGAAAAATAACTAAATTTCAATCCAGCAAGGCATTAACCATTAGTATTGCCCTTGTTTATTAAATGGACAAATCATGCATGTATTCACTCTAGTTTATTGGTCTAAGCTGACTAAGTGATAGTGATTTCCTCAGTCAACGTTGTCCTGGCATTCGTTTAGCTATATAAAGAGAGTCGGAAACCTGCTACTCATGATACAACTTGTCAAGATGAAGATGAGCCACCAAAGAAAATCACAAGATCTAATTCTGCTGTCCATACATACGCATCAAGACCTACATTTAAACATTTATGCATGCATGATTTGTGAAAAGATGCAGTACTACTCATACAAATCGACTACATACTTGCAAAGCTGTCCTTCATGTGGCTAAAACTGTGTCTGCTGGTATGTCCATCCAATGATATACAGCCCTCACTGGGGGGGGGGCTGTATATCAGTGGTCCATCTATCTTGTAAATTAACCTAAGATATGATTTCTTCAGTTGCTTTGACTATGATTAAGTAATTGATAAGTAATTGATAAGCAGTGTCCTGTATTGTTTTGCAGTCCAACTTGTACTGGTATGGCACCAATGATTGGCATCATTTCCCCTACAAGCAACTATGGCCCTCACAACTGATTTAAACTTCTATCAACACCTTCAAGCATGGTTTCGTGTAAACAGCTTGATTATTTTGCGAGCTGTACACCTGCCTGCATATGCAGATGAATTGAAGAATGCTGTTGCCATCAATCATACTTTATAGAGCTTTGATCAAGATGCAGTTGCTTTAGAGATGACCTATCATAAGAGATATACTCGTCATTACAAACATTATGACGAGTATATCTGTGTCATGCTCGATAAACAGCTGCCTGCGTGAGTGGTGAACAAGTTGATCAATCTTGCCTTGACGGAATCAATTACGAAGATTGTTCATCACTTACCGAGGGTATCTTGGAACATTTTATGTGAGGGGACAAGCAGAGAGCTGTGCCTCTAACTGCAGTTTGTGGATATTACAGCCCAGGTTCCCAAAGGGCAACTGAGTTAAAAACCTTCTCAGAGAACTAGTTCATACTTATGGTAGAAATGATCTATCTATCATAAATGCAGTGACTCCCAGCTATTAAAGATGTAAGGCCATCCTGGTGGATGCCATGGCCTTTATCCAAGCCCTGCCTGCCAGTGCCATTCCTTCATCATTCCGTCAACTAGCTGATACCATTCTTGATGTGCTTATTGCTCATACTAAGAAGTACAAGGCTGCTTGTGTGTATTTTGTGATTGAAAACTGTTGCAAGAATAGAGCTACTACAGCTACTAAGCTCGGAGATAAACTTCCAATGTAAAATCTCATAGGTTTGCATGGTTTCTCTGACTGTGATGCAGTTTCATCCTTTGCAGGCAAAGAGAAAAAGAGTCATAGGAAACTCATCAAAACAGAAGTCGACCTTCAGCAGGCAACGAAAGGACTCTGAGAATCATTTAAGTGTCGGGGCAACTTTATTCTCTCTGTGAGAATTGCACATGCAGACTATGGCCAAGAAGACAGTACCCAGGAAAATGACACAGACTTCAACTGACTATGATACAGGCTTTTTGTGTCTAGGCCTGTCAGTCCCTCCCTGCCTTCCATCGCTGAAAAAACATGTGCATTGTGCCAATTATGTAGCAGCTACCTACATGTATATGGAAAACAGCAGCAACACAACTTCCCAATGCACTATTTCCATCTTTACATCGGTGGACACTGGGTAAGAAGAACGATGAGTCTGCAGTAAAGTGTCAAACCAGAATCATCGCCCCCACATGGTATTCTACAAGCAGTTCTATAGGAGTGTCAAAAATCCAGGTGCCGAGGGAACTGACGTGCCGGTATCATGGCAAAGCTGCCTTACACAGAGCTTGGCACATGCGTGCACTGAAACACAACTGTAGCAGGAGTAGCAGAGGATGCCGATGGTGAAGAAAATGACTAAGAACTCAACATATTGAACAAATAGTTAGGATATGCGATATTTTGAAATATTCCAGCTTCTTTTGTAAGACTGCTGATTTATTAGCTACTAATAATACTACTAATAATAATGCTAATAATAATCACCATGTTCACAGTGCGTGCAGCGTTCTTATTATTTTCTATGATTCATCAGTGTCAGATTGTAAAACATTAATATAGTGTTTGGAATTATTTTGTAAAATAAAGCTACTAAACCATACAATTATATACACATGTATAAACATGTATATAGTTTACGTGTGCGTATAACAATCGTAGGGTATGGAATGTTCGAAAATAGATAGAAGATAACTTTTGATTTTATCACTGATATCCTAAATTACTGCAAAATAATTATGGTAAAAAGTTGCAAATCTGATGCTTCTATGAAAGAAATTTTATTTACGGGGGAGATAAATCTTAAAATAGCATTTTATCAAATCTTTTATATAAGGGGGAATGGTAGCTGCGGCAACTCTTCAGTTCTGAATTCTCCATACCAAAATTAGTCTAAATCACTGCAGAAATTGCCACTGAAAAGGGGTGACAACGGAACATAATTTCTAGAGCTCTTTTGCCTGCTCGGCCCACAGCCTAAGTCAATCTAGATGAATATTTTATCAATTATGGAAAAAACCAGCTCACTACTAGACAATTGATCAAAAATAATTTTAAGATGATAAGCTAATTTTTTGTCGTGATGCAGTTGGTAAAACTCAGAATCTTCTGTTTGAACATGAAATAGTTTTAAGGGGTGATGTGAAACTGTGAAATCACATAGAGTAAATACATTTCTATTTGTGCCCTGTGTCATGTAAGTACAAGAAACACAATTTCTCACTTATCTACTTGATAAATTTGTTCCCAGACAAGCTGATAGTCGCCAAGGTTTAAATCCCCCTGTGATAGAGATAATCGGGTTAAATGGGAAATGATGGACTCCGTCATGATGTTACGGTGTCATTACGTAAATCGGAGAGATTAGTGCTTCTTATTACCGTGTCAACAACCTAATCCACACAGTAAGATAATCCACCTATATTCAGACTTATAGTGGATTATGATGATAAACTGTTTGCCAAGGCAGTAGTTGTTAGAGAAGAAGGAAAGGTTGAGGTGGACAGATAAGAAACAAGAACTGAACAACGAACAGAATGAAATTACCAACAACTTCATTATTTTTGGTATTAAATTTCATGATGGTAGACGCAAGCAGATTTTATGGCAGCTCATTGGATGACAGGCAGATAGTCGGTAAGTAAAAGTATGCATACATACTCCTATAGCAATAATAGATAGTTTTCTACAGCGAAGACAGATCTGGAAGTTGTGATAAGTAAAATTAAATCTCCAGTGATATAGACTGATTAACTATTATGTTAGTCATCAGTGATATAGACTGATATACTATTATGTCAGTCATCAGTGATATAGACTGATATACTATTATGTTAGTCATTTGTTTGAAATAATAAACACAGATATCTGATAAAACATAAATTATTTGAAATAACAAACCTGATTCAAAGGTTACAGCTGAGTTTGAGTTTAACAACCAAATGGCCAGCGCCGATTAGTAAGGATCAGTGAGCATATTACATAGTCATCAAGTTCCCTATTGATTTTGCATGCTTATGTGTGTCATGAAATCTACATTATCTTTTTACAGAATGTCAGCAAAACTATCCTCAGCCATACTACGTAGCGAGTAAGGGCTCCATGTGCGAGTACTTCCAGTGCTCAAACGGAAGGTCATATTATTTCCAGTGCCCCGATTATACCACTCTGCGCACAGACTTCTATCAAGGGTTATCTAATCCTTGCGTGGTAACTGGGAGCAGGAAATGCGCTCGGATTGGATATCTCCCTCAACCGCAAGAACTTCCTAGACTCGGTAAAGATCATTCACGTAGTTGTTAAATAGTTTCTACTCGAAACAGGAAAGCAATTTTGAACTTAAACTTGACCAGGAATGAAGAAAAGATGAGAACAACTAAGCGATAAGTTTAAATGTAGTCAGACTTAATAAAGGTTCACTCAGAAGTGCACTGCAAACTGTGCGGAATTCACTGAAGAATATTAAAACATCTCTTGAGCCACCACCTTTGAAACAAATAAATGCGATAGATAGCGCATTATAAAGCAAACATAACTATTTGTACAGAGTGATCATGGGCAGCTAGTCCTCACATGTATATCAGCGTGACTAGAAATACCCTTGATTCACTAAACAAGTATAGATTACGAGCCATTTTTCAATGCATCTATTAGCCATCGCTAATAATTGTTATAGCCAAACAGAAGACCACAAAATAAATTACTGTGAAGTTTTGTTATACGAATAGCTTTCAGTTAAAAGCACATCTTTGCTTTTAGTGTGTGGTTTATAGTAATATCAAGTTACAATGTATTTAATCACCTAATATATAAGCTACTTGACAGCAATATTAATTCATAGAATAAACTGGTTTAGTTTATAGCAATACTAGCTAAATGCACAGCGTTGCACGATAATAAAAGGTTTTACACAGAACATTTATTTTTAATCAACAACATTTACCATTCGAGCTCTTAAATGAAGGTATTTGTTTGTTTCTGTGTGCCTCCAGCCAATACATGATTCAAATATTCAAAAGCTCAAGACATAAATAGCTAAAATAATTGGCTGAAAGACATTTATTATTTTTTATGCTGCACATTGGCTTAAGATTTAAAATAGCTTATAACCAGTGGCAGGTGATGTAGTTGATATTGACTATGTTTTTATCTAATGAATTTGAGTAACTTAAGCTAGTAACTTAAGCTAGTAACTTGAGCTAATATTTTGATCTCTACTATAATAAGAGATGCGTCTGCCCGAAGCCAGCTAGAGTTAAGAAAAAGAATGCACTTACAGATAGACTGGGTGTTTATTAATTGTGGCTAAGCAAATATTGATTTGGCAAACGTATTGCTAACAACAGTCAGTTACTAATCCACAAAATTAAAAAGTTGATAATTTCCTTTCTTTTACTTCAAGCAAAAATTACCAAAGCCATTGGAATAGACAGTTGTATATTGTCATTTGTCGCAAAATCTACATACTTGACCTTAGCCATTATTCTCAACCTTGTCTAAGAACAGGTTGTAAGCGCCTCTCGTGAGTGCGATTGATTGCTGTGAAATAGTTGAACGATTAGCTACAACCCAAACAGCTGAACATGACACCATCATGGTGCTTACAGAATGTTTTTTATTACGCAACATGAAAACAAATTTAAAAAACTTGGTAAAAGTGACAATTTAAGTAGGTCTTATAGGCAATTTTGAAACATCAAAGCTGAATCCTGGTTATTTCAGCAAAGTTTCCTTAACAACGGGTAAACGAGTTACTTACTCCTAAGTAAAGTTTTATGTGGTGTTGTGGAGTTGTCTGTACCCGTACAAAGCATTCTGTTGCAATGTCTACGAGCAGACCTGCAGATCTCTTATCCAATGCTAGCAGACTTGCACAGCTATAAAGTTTATCTGTTGCTACACACCTGCTTGGCCAACTAATTACATATAATTTTATCTGTGGTTCACTCATTCCAGGTACTTGATAGAAAAAATAAAATTGGTCAAAGATTTTCAAAAGATTTTACGAGAGTATTTTTAGAGAAAAATACCCGTTAGTAATGCTAGTGA
This sequence comes from Watersipora subatra, assembly GCF_963576615.1. Classification (NCBI taxonomy): domain Eukaryota; kingdom Metazoa; phylum Bryozoa; class Gymnolaemata; order Cheilostomatida; family Watersiporidae; genus Watersipora; species Watersipora subatra. The sequence goes on along the minus strand of NC_088714.1, from coordinate 38,790,955 downwards.
ATGATAGTTCGAGCGCACAAGCCACGCCTCACTTTAATCTATGCCAAAAGGGCGAATACTAACAGCATATCAACAGATATATTTTTCAAACACGTTATAATGCTGCTACAAACAGCATCTCGTATATCTAATATCACCACCATCGCGTCTTCCTTATTAAATACAAGAATCGAACTTCTGTACATATCTTTCTGGAATATCAACAACTTTGCTTGATTTCTAAATTGATATGTAAAATACCAGCTGGTAAGCCGGTTTGTGTTCAGCAACATTTCATTAGAAATGACGTATTCAGCAGGTTTTGGAAAAACCAATTACAGTGGAACCTCGGTTTTCGAACGACTCGCAGTTCGAACAAATCGGAGTCTGAACAAAAAATTCAAGAAATTCTTGCTTCGTAGTTCGAACAAAAATCGGAGTTCGAACGCCGGTACGAAGCGTGAGTGCGTACGTGAGGGTGGGATGCTGAGCGGCGTACGGGTGTAGATCGCTCTCTCCGTGACCAACTGTTGTCGCATTGTCAGAGATTAAACAAATGTGTAGCAAATGGGCCGAGTTACAGAATTTCGTCGAACTCCACCACCCCGATAAAGCTGCAGCCACCAGAGTCATCAATGACTTTAACGACACTATCATGAACCACTTTCGAAAAGTGCTAAAAAGAAGGCAGAAGCATGTGTCATTGGATAGATATTTTAAGAGAAAAGAACATCCTGTAGCCGAGTAAAAAATCTTATTCATAATTCTTTTTTATCCTTTTTTTTATTTTTACACGTTCATGTTAGCGTAATCTTTCATATGGAAGATTACGACAACACGAACGTACGATTAGCCTGGGTTACATTTATGTTTATGTTATTTGTGTCTTTGCCATTTTTCTTAACATTTTCTGAGATATACATTGCTTTTTATGTGTTGGTCAGCGTTTTAATGTGCAATTTCATGCATAAAATAATGTATAAAATACTAAAAAGGTAAACATTCAGGGTGTTGGAACGGATTAAAACTTATATATATTAATTCTAATGGGAAAACCTGTTTCGGATCTCGAACAACTCGGTTTTCGACCAACCTTCTGGAACGGATTGTGTTCGAGAACCGAGGTTGCACTGCACCAGGAAAGCACATTAGTAATAGCCAGTGCTGTATGCAAATCATTTTGTTATTTGATATCAAATCAGTTACAGACAGATTTGATTAAAGTCGAATCTCTTGTTTCGGAACTACTTGACAATCTAGTAAGTACAGAAACATCTAAGAAGCAAAGCAAGTGTTCAAACAAGATAGGGCAGGTTACTATAAGCTTCATCTCTTCTTCTCCTCAGTTGATTGAACAATGTTGTTATATACTGTACTGCATACAAGTAACAGAAATAAGTACGTAAGCAATAAAGTACTTGATCACGCATGTGCACTACTATAAAGACATATGCAATACTATGAAGAAATATGCACTACAATAAAGACATACGCACTACTATTAAGACATATGCACTACAATAAAAGTGTATGCACTATTATTAAAACATATGCACTACTGTAAAGACACATACATTACTATAAAACATATGCACTACTATAAAGACATATGCACTACTATGAAAACATATTCACTGCTATAAAAAACAAATGCACTAATATAAACACATAAGCACTACTATTAAAACATATGCACCACTGTAAAAACACATGAATTACTATAAAAACATATTCACTACTATAAAGACATATGCACTACAATAAAGACATATGCACTACTATTACTAAAGACATATGAACTACTATAAAAACATGCACTACTATGAGGGCATATGCACCACTATAAAGACATATGCACTATAAATTCCCCTGTCATACAGCCAACGACCAGTGATAATGGAAAAAAGAAAGGGTACTGCTGGTTGTTGAAAAAGTAGTTGTCAGCAGGAATTGACAGAGTATAGTGTAAATGAGAGTTGTGCGAGATTATATAAAATAAATTTGAGGGAGCACGACTCCAAAAAGGTGCAACTAACAATTTATTTTCAAGGTAAAGTTGGGTTGAAACCAGGTATATGAGTAATTGGTTAATTGTTGATATTACAGTTGTATTTGGTAGTGTAATATAAATAGATATATAAAGGTGAAAAGGTTCTATTTTAGAGGTGAAAGTATAGAAAAATGTTAGGAATGTTGTGAATGGAAAGTATTTAGGGAATGTAAAGTTGTATATAAACTATAAAGTAATAGAAATGGAATAATGGTATTATATGATATAGAATAATGTTGCAAATAGATTTATATGTAGGCCCTATATAAGTTTATGTAAAGTATTTTGTATACGAACTAATAACAAAGGAAATATATAATAATAGAAATACAGAAAAGGAGACATATAAAGTGTTTAGAAAAAGTTCATATAGAGAATAATAGAAATAGTTTTGTTAGACAAGTGGTTTTCTGTTAAAGGTGCGCCGTCTAGTCTCCTCTCTTTTACGTTGTAGGATTTGGTCATTGATAGCTTATCGAGTGTTGCGTACGCATCATGTATGCGTACGTATAGAGACATATGCACTACTATAAAGACATATGCACTACTATAAAGACATATGCACTACTATAAAGACATATGCACTAATAAAATACATAGGAAAACAGCTTTTACCCTTGAATCAGGAAAAAGGCCAATTGGGATCCTCTAAAACTTATCTGGGAACTTAGCTGGGAACTCCTCTGGGAACTTAGCTGTTCTTCGTAGTTTCTACTGGGTTATTGCTAATGACAGACAATAAATTATTTTGGTATTGTCAGAATGGTTTTTTTGAACAGAAAGGGGCGACTGCAGAGGTGGTGATAAGTGTTTGAGAGGAGGTGAATGCCATGAGACCACAGATTTCTACTGGTGTAGTTGCCCACCAGGGTATACTGGCATCGAACAATGCCAAAAAGCTATCCAGTTGCATGATGCTTCAACAGCTCCAATGACCTTGATTACAACACCGAGTGACAAACAGCAGCCTACAGCAATACGCAGGCCACCTAATACAAACGCTCTCCTCGATGATCAACCAGTGACTAAAACAGCAACTGTAGGCTCACACGGAGAGCTTCAGCACTCGCTGACACAGAGTCAACAAACCGCAATCAGGTTTAACCAAAGACGCACTATGCCGGTCACGGTAACTGACCATAGCACAATTTGGAGAGGAGGCATCTCACTTCCAACTATAAAAGCGGCTCCCCCAACAACTACCAGTCACAATAAACCAACAACTGAAATGCCTGTGGCAACAACTCAGAAGCAAGATGTCCGTAGGCCTGAAGTCCAACTAGGTAGATATTAAGTGAATTGAAGCAATGTTTTGTTCCATGACTGCAGTATAAAATTCTTTAGATTTTGATGATAAAATCTGTACAATTGCAGGTGACTCGTGTACAGCCAAAGACAAAGTGCATCGTTTGCTGGCAAACTCGGAATGCTTTGACAATTTTGTACGATGTAAGCCCAAATACTATGCTGACGGTCTAAGCCTCTGTGCTAAGGGTAAGCTCTCTCTGGTGTGATCTCTGCTGTGCTAGGGGTAACCTTTCTCTGATGTGATCTCTGCTGTGCTAGGGGTAAGCTTTCTCTGGTGTGATCTCTGCTGTGCTAGATGTAACCTTTCTCTAGTGTGATCTCTGCTGTGCTAGGGGTAAGCTTTCTCTGGTGTGATCTCCGCCGTGCTCGGGGTAACCTTTCCCTGGTGTGATCTCCGCTGTGCTAAGAGTAAACTTTCTCTGGTGTGATCTCTGTTGTGCTAGGGGTAACCTTTTTTGGTGTGATCTCCGTTGTGCTAAGGGTAAACTTTCTCTGGTGTGATCTCTGCTGTGCTAAGGGCAAACTTTCTCTGGTGTGATATCCTGCTGTGCTAGGAGTAACCTTTTCTGGTGTGATCTCCGCTGTGCTAAGGGTAAACTTTCTCTGGTGCGATCTCTGCCGTGCTACGGGTAAACTTTCTCTGGTGTGATCTCTGCTGTGATTGCTGCTGTGCTAACTAGCTAGTTCCCCCTGGCCATCATTTCATACAGTGTGAACAATTTCATACAGTGTATACAATTTCATACAGTGACATCTTGTAATAGTTGTTTATCGCCTTGTAACACATTATATTATCATTCTAATATGCTATGTATTTGATTTTGATTGTTATATCACAATACAGCAATGCAATATTATAATTAATGCCTATGACATTGTAGAAGCAAAGCTCGGAGCCAGGTGCTCTAACTCGGGGGCCTGTAGAAGTAAAACAACCAACTCTGAATGCAGCAGAAGAAGTGGACGTTGTCAATGCCTTATTGGCTTCAGACCATCTAATGGATTTTGCATTACTTTCTAATATTTGAGTATTTGAGTGAGTCATTCATGTTCAGCTAGATATGACATAGTGCCTCTCATTATCCTTATATATCCATCATCAACAGCAGCTCGGGTTGTCAACTTTAAATCTCATTGGCCAATATAGCCACCATTAACTGTCCGATATATGAGAAAGGGACACTGACAACGAGCGTACAATATTATATATATGTACTTAAACTCTTTAGGATAAAACATAAGTTTATGGCATATAAGAGCATGTCAGGTGTTATTATTTCGATAGCATGAACGCAAGTCAGGCATGTATAAACATTCCAAAAAACATTCGAAGCATTCTTGTAAAAAAAAGTGAATATGAGGTCTACCACAAGCTATAGAAATAATTATTAAATGTTATCACGCTTAATATTAAAATCTTATTGTTTTAAATATTTGAAATAACCTATAATTATTTATGGAAAATCAATGAGAATGTGCAATGAAATATAAACAAGATATAAAGTGTCCAAAAGTTAGTTTTGATATGCAACAGTCTCTATTTGCCACACTAGAATATACTTGCTTGTGTGTTAACTAACTAAAATAGATAGTATCGTTACAAACCGCCATAACATGTCCGTGGAACATCCAACATTACAGGAGTGCGAGAGAATCTGGTCAAGCTTGAGCGAGAGTTGTATCAAGAACCATCTCCAGAAACTGTAAGTACAGACATGTATACATCATATACTATGCATACATCATATACCATGTATACGTTATACACCACGCATACGTCATATACCATGTATACGCCATACACCATGTATACGTCATACACCATGTATACATCATATACCGTGTATACATCATACACCATGTATACATCATATACCGTGTATACATCATGTATATATCATATACATGTATACATCATATACCATGTATACATCATATACCATGCATACATCATACGCCATGCATACATATTCAGGTTATTTATCTCTGTCAGTATTACATGTTTGCTAACATATTAAAGTTATTTATCTCTGTCAATATTACATGTTTGCTAACATTAACGTTATTTATATCTGTCAATATTACAAGTTTGGTAACATATTCAAGTTATTTATTTCTGTCAGTATTACATGTTTGCTAACATATTCAAGTTATTTATATCTGTCAGTATTACATGTTTGCTAACATATTAACGTTATTTATATCTGTCAGTATTACATGTTTGCTAACATATTAACGTTATTTATATCTGTCAGTATTACATGTTTGCTAACATACTCAAGTTATTTATCTCTGTCAGTATTACATGTTTGCTAACATTAACGTTATTTATATCTGTCAATATTACATGTTTGGTAACATATTCAAGTTATTTATCGCTGTCAATATTACATGTTTGCTAACATATTCAAGTTATTTATATCTGTCAGTATTACATGTTTGCTAACATATTCAAGTTATTTATCGCTGTCAGTATTACATGTTTGCTAACATACTCAAGTTATTTATCTCTGTCAGTATTACATGTTTGCTAACATACTCAAGTTATTTATCTCTTTCAATATTACATGTTTGCTAACATATTCAAGTTCTTTATATCTGTCAGTATTACATGTTTGGTAACATATTCAAGTTATTTATATCTGTCAATATTACATGTTTGCTAACATATTCAAGTTATTTATATCTGTCAATATTACATGTTTGCTAACATTAACGTTATTTATATCTGTCAATATTACATGTTTGCTAACATTAACGTTATTTATATCTGTCAATATTACATGTTTGCTAACATATTAACGTTATTTATATCTGTCAGTGTTACATGTTTGCTAACATTAACGTTATTTATATCTGTCAATATTACATGTTTGCTAACATACTCAAGTTATTTATATCTGTCAGTATTACATGTTTGGTAACGTATTCAAGTTATTTATCTCTGTCAATATTACATGTTTGGTAACATATTCAAGTTATTTATATCTGTCAGTGTTACATGTTTGCTAACATACTCAAGTTATTTATCTCTTTCAATATTACATGTTTGCTAACATATTCAAGTTTTTTATATCTGTCAGTATTACATGTTTGGTAACATATTCAAGTTATTTATATCTGTCAGTGTTACATGTTTGCTAACATACTCAAGTTATTTATCTCTTTCAATATTACATGTTTGCTAACATATTCAAGTTTTTTATATCTGTCAGTATTACATGTTTGGTAACATATTCAAGTTCTTTATATCTGTCAGTATTACATGTTTGGTAACATATTCAAGTTATTTATATCTGTCAGTATTACATGTTTGCTAACATATTAACGTTATTTATATCTGTCAATATTACATGTTTGCTAACATACTCAAGTTATTTATATCTGTCAATATTACATGTTTGCTAACATATTCAAGTTATTTATCGCTGTCAGTATTACATGTTTGCTAACATACTCAAGTTATTTATCTCTGTCAGTATTACATGTTTGCTAACATACTCAAGTTATTTATCTCTTTCAATATTACATGTTTGCTAACATATTCAAGTTCTTTATATCTGTCAGTATTACATGTTTGGTAACGTATTCAAGTTATTTATCTCTGTCAATATTACATGTTTGGTAACATATTCAAGTTATTTATATCTGTCAGTGTTACATGTTTGCTAACATACTCAAGTTATTTATCTCTTTCAATATTACATGTTTGCTAACATATTCAAGTTCTTTATATCTGTCAGTATTACATGTTTGGTAACATATTCAAGTTCTTTATATCTGTCAGTATTACATGTTTGGTAACATATTCAAGTTATTTATATCTGTCAGTATTACATGTTTGCTAACATATTAACGTTATTTATATCTGTCAATATTACATGTTTGCTAACATATTCAAGTTATTTATCGCTGTCAGTATTACATGTTTGCTAACATACTCAAGTTATTTATCTCTGTCAGTATTACATGTTTGCTAACATACTCAAGTTATTTATCTCTTTCAATATTACATGTTTGCTAACATATTCAAGTTCTTTATATCTGTCAGTATTACATGTTTGGTAACGTATTCAAGTTATTTATCTCTGTCAATATTACATGTTTGGTAACATATTCAAGTTAATTATATGTCAGTATTACATGTTTGGTAACATATTAACGTTATTTATATCTGTCAGTATTACATGTTTGCTAACATATTCAAGTTCTTTATATCTGTCAGTATTACATGTTTAGTAACATATTCAAGTTATTTAACGTTGTCAATTTAGGATGCCATCGACTGCTTTTGGAGATTGTTTATATTTAACAATTTAAGAGTAATAAGCTTTTTTCATTATTGATTTTAAACAATATGTTATTACAGCAAACTAATAAGAATGGTGTCAACCCCAAAACGCGCTCTTGAATACAAACCTTTGATGATAACTCTTTACAGAATCCAATTATTTATATAATATACTCGATTGGATAAGTTTCCTTCAAAAACTTAAATATTCCTTGTTTTTACTTGTCATTAGTGTGTAGGAAGCTATGAAGACTCAATCTTTACAGCGAGCGAGTCCGGTGATAGTAAAAAATTTGCGTAAAAGAGACTGGGTTGAAATCATTCATAGATAAATCGTGAGGAGTTGTCTGAACATACCAGCTAGCTATTTCTATATACTGAAGAGCGAGTAAGCTAACTCATACCTCCTCATAGTTAATGTTGATAACGCCCTGCATTTTGGAATCTTTGAACTTGAATTTCTCTGTTAGAGTTCTCAGCATCACGCAGCACTGAATGAAGTCATCCAGCTTCATGCTGCGCTTGTTGGATTTATCAAACACCCGTACACACAGTGTGCAGAACTGTGGAGACCTTTAGAAATGAAAACGATATTATAAAATACCAGAGATAACGATACTACTATAAATAGGCAAGGAGACAGCTTTAATTCCATAAAGAAAAACATATCAGATTTGAAAGAAAGGTATAGTGACGTAATGAGCGTAGAGATACTGGGAGGGTTAAATAGACGTACAGCCTAAATCCAAAAGTGGAGAATGCTTGGTTAAGTTCATTGGCGTCTATGCTGCCAGATCTGTCTCTGTCAAACCTACAAGGTAATAAAAACATCCTAAAAATTCCTAACATCTGGCAATGAGAACTGCTTACTGTCAGAAGCATTGACAACAGCACATGAGCCGATTTGATGCTCTCTCGTTATAATGTCACCGATGTCTATGAAAAGAGCTCGCAAAATCACAAGAAAACTTTAGGTAAACATTAGGAGTTGAGGAATAAGATGACTTCGGTAGAGAGTATTAAGTACCTATAGAGGCATCCACCAGCCGATACAATCAACTGCCTGACATCAGAGTATTAAGTACCTATAGAGGCATCCACTAGCAAATACAATCAACTGCCTGACATCAGAGTATTAAGTACCTATAGAGGCATCCACTAGCCGATACAATCAACTGCCTGACATCAGAGTATTAAGTACCTATAGAGGCATCCACTAGCCGATACAATCAACTGCCTGACATCAGAGTTTTAAGTACCTATAGAGGCATCCACTAGCCGATACAATCAACTGTCTGACATCAGAGTATTAAGTACGTATAGAGGCATCCACTAGCCGATACAATCAACTGCCTGACATCAGAGTATTAAGTACCTATAGAGGCATCCACTAGCCGATACAATCAACTGCCTGACATCAGAGTATTAAGTACCTATAGAGGCATCCACTAGCCAATACAATCAACTGTCTGACATCAGAGTATTAAGTACCTATAAAGGCATCCACTAGCCGATACAATCAACTGTCTGACATCAGAGTATTAAGTACCTATAGAGGCATCCACTAGCCAATACAATCAACTGCCTGACATCAGAGTATTAAGTACCTATAGAGGCATCCACTAGCCGATACAATCAACTGCCTGACATCAGAGTATTAAGTACCTATAGAGGCATCCACTAGCCGATACAATCAACTGCCTGACATCAGAATATTAAGTACCTATAGAGGCATCCACTAGCCGATACAATCAACTGCCTGACATCAGAGTATTAAGTACCTATAGAGGCACCCACTAGCCGATACAATCAACTGCCTGACATCAGAGTATTAAGTACCTATAGAGGCATCCACTAGCCGATACAATCAACTGCCTAACATCAGAATATTAAGTACCTTTAGAGGCATCCACTAGCCGATACAATCAACTGTCTGACATCAGAGTATTAAGTACCTATAGAGGCATCCACTAGCCGATACAATCAACTGCCTGACATCAGAGTATTAAGTACCTATAGAGGCACCCACTAGCCGATACAATCAACTGTCTGACATCAGAGTATTAAGTACCTATAGAGGCATCCACTAGCCGATACAATCAACTGTCTGACATCAGAGTATTAAGTACCTATAGAGGCATCCACTAGCCAATACAATCAACTGCCTAACATCAGAATATTAAGTACCTATAGAGGCATCCACTAGCCAATACAATCAACTGTCTGACATCAGAGTATTAAGTACCTATAGAGGCATCCACTAGCCGATACAATCAACTGTCTGACATCAGAGTATTAAGTACCTATAGAGGCATCCACTAGCCGATACAATCAACTGTCTGACATCAGAGTATTAAGTACCTATAGAGGCATCCACTAGCCGATACAATCAACTGTCTGACATCAGAGTATTAAGTACCTATAGAGGCACCCACTAGCCGATACAATCAACTGCCTGACATCAGAGTATTAAGTACCTATTGAGGCATCCACTAGCCGATACAATCAACTGTCTGACATCAGAATATTAAGTACCTATAGAGGCACCCACTAGCCAATACAATCAACTGCCTGACATCAGAGTATTAAGTACCTATAGAGGCATCCACTAGCCGATACAATCAACTGTCTGACATCAGAGTATTAAGTACCTATAGAGGCATCCACTAGCCAATACAATCAACTGTCTGACATCAGAGTATTAAGTACCTATAGAGGCATCCACTAGCCGATACAATCAACTGCCTGACATCAGAGTATTAAGTACCTATAGAGGCATCCACTAGCCGATACAATCAACTGTCTGACATCAGAGTATTAAGTACCTATAGAGGCATCCACCAGCCAATACATTCAACTGCCTGACATCAGAGTATTAAGTACCTATAGAGGCATCCACTAGCCAATACAATCAACTGCCTGACATCAGAGTATCAAGTACCTATAGAGGCATCCACTAGCCAATACAATCAACTGCCTGACATCAGAGTAAGTTCAAAGGTCTGTTAGTTTCTAGGCAAGTTCAACATCCAAGTTTCCCATAAGTTTATGATAAAACATTTAAAACACTGACTAGTGAAAAAGGTATTTAGGAGGAAACAGTACAACGTATTGAATACCCATCAAATGTGTTCTTCCAGTCTTGCACGTACTTCCAGAGAGCAGCAAACTCATGAATATTGATCTGACCACTCCTGCAATATACCAGCTCAAAATATTCAAGTAAAAATCATAGGGTATAAGATTAAATGACGATCTTGATAGCCATTTTGGATAATAGTAATAAATCACATGAGGTTGTACCAATTCATAGCAAAACACTAGGGATACCTACATTACAAGATGAGACAACATTCTTAACGGAACAAGCAGGCGCCTCACCTGTCCTTATCAAACATGCCAATCATAAGCCTGCACGTTTCTGAGTTGAAATGGGACCAGTTGTTGTTAAGAAGAGCACGCTGCAGCTCTGTGGCAGATATCTGCCCTGACCGATCCGAGTCCACTGACTGAAATGATTTGAACATCAACATTTAAGGAACGTTTCATGCACACCGCACGCACAGACCAGAAGTCGTCAGTAGGTAAGAACTGGTGTGATGCTACCTAATAAGAAATGGAGAAATTTATTCTATATTAGATTTAACCACAACCGTAATTAAAGTATTGATTTCAATTACTTTTATAGAGCACGCGATGTACAATGTTTACATCTTGCAAAACTGTCTAGTGAGGTAAAGTTGTGTGTGCGAATATCATTCACCATTACTTCTAACTCATCTGTTGAAGATTTGGATGAATGTATGAAGTAATGAGGTTAAAGAAAAACCTACCAGCATTCAGCTAGTCAGCCGAGCACTCTGTCTAAGTTTCAAAGCTCACAGATTAGACACAAAACAAAATATGCATGAATAAAGCCAAAGAGTTAAACTAGGAATGATGAAGTGAACAATGCAAGCATAAAGGTACCGTAAAGCCTCTAATTGAACGCCACCTCTATTTCACCGCCACTACAAGAAAAGGGTTAAAAAATAGACCGCCACCCTCTATTTGACCACCACTTTGACTATCTTTGATCATTATGAAAGCATAATATTAAGGGATCAGTAGAAAAGTGTCCACAAAATCGTATTAATAATGAATCGTTTACATTAATAACAATCAATTCTCTCGTTGTCCAGCTCCAAAGCTTTTCACTCTTTTTCGTTAAAACTTTGAAAGCAGCACCATAGAAATAATCAATAATGGATTCAGGCTAATAGTAGTTCCTTGTTTATTGCGGTCTTAATACTTCAAAGAACATGCATATAAAAACAGTTTGCAAGTTTGGGCCAAAGGTTACGTTTAGCGAGCAAACTTTCACGCGTTGTGTTTGTGCTACAAAAAGCGCATAAAAGTTTTGCTCTACCAAAAATTGTTTGGATGCTAACATCGACTAGTTCAGCAGTGCAGAACAAGAGTTGAGGCCAGAAGATATTGTAGAAGGTATTGACAACTAGAAAATGTTCATTCCATCGAAAGCAACAATCAGAACGCAGCTATCCGAGCAAATGATGCATATATTTTTGTTTTAAAAACAATAAGTTTTGTTTCTGCATGTAATATAACTATGGTTCATTTATGTCACTTGTTCATGAATACCTATATATTTGTATCATTTGATATATTATCATTATATAACTTAAATAAATATGCAGATTTATAGCATGTTATTTAATATCATCCTTGCGGCTATCTTAACACAGCTTACAATGGATCGATGCTCATAACTCCACTTATATTGCACATAAAAAGCTAGTTTTGGCTGCTAACTGTAGCAAACATACCAATAAGTGCAATGAGCATTTATGCAACGTTGTTAAATATAGATATAAAATAAAAATGTCTTCAAATTTAATATGAAATAAAAATTGAAAAAAAGGACACAGGCTATAATATCATCACAGGTCAACTGAAAGCGATAGATATCAACTGGTGGAGATAGTTCTCGGTTTCTCGACGCATACTCATTAAAAGATCTTTGACAAGTTGGAGGTAAGTTAGCAGATTTATTGCATCCAAAAGGTTTAATATCGCTCCACCGGAAAAAAGAGGGCAAAATATAAGCGATATTCGCTTCACCCGTAACAGGGCTAAATTTATCTTCCAAAATTCGGACAAGCCATTTGAAAAATACCCTGCCAGGCTCTATTTGAACACTGCCTCCAATTGACCGCCACTATAGAGGAAGGGTTGAAAAATAGCCACCGTGGCGTTCAATTAGAGGTCTTACGGTAAGTTGATGATGCAATAAATAAATGTACAGTTGAGACGATATTGTATGACAAATGTACAGTTGAGAGGCTATTATATGATAAATGTACAGTTGAGAGGCTATTGTATGATAAATGTACAGTTGAGAGGCTATTGTATGATAAATGTACAGTTGAGAGGTTATTGTATGATAAATGTACAGCTGAGAGGCTATTGTATGATAGCTGTACAGGTGATGACTGCTAAGACTAGGGCTAGTGTAACTACTAGTCCATCTTTATCAGACACACTTAATGACAGCCGAGTTCTGAGCTATTAACCAGCAGCCGTAGTTATCTGAGGCTAACTGTTAGGAAATATGAACCTACTTGAAACCAGCCCCAAACTACTGGATCTACACCGGGAGGGACCTGAGGCTGAGCAGGTTGGCCGTAAGCAGAATATCCTTGCTGTAATATACATAAGGTGACCTGTAGGAGTACAAATTGCTGTGCAAATAATTGGAACAGCAAAGTTATATAATTTGTCGTCAGAAATGAGAACAATAGAAGTTCTTAAATCATGTAGATTATAAAAAATATAAATACGCATTCACGTCTTAAATCCAGCTATATTTCCATTGATATGGGCATCATTTAAAATCTGTGTTTACAGCTTGAACAGTTTTTGAAAATGTTTTATTGGTGAATTTCTGACTCAGTTACTCAACAGTGGAAAAAGTTTGTGTTTACAAAATGCCTATTTCACGTTTTGACCAGCAAGATAGTTTTTAAAATGCTTGTATGCAGTTATTTGTGTAGGTAGTTATGTCTATCATCTACCTGAGGAGCAGCGTGCGGACCTGGAGGACCAGTATATTGAGGTGGTCTATGTTGACCAGCTGGGGGAACACCATATTGCCCACCGGTCGGCGGAACACCATATTGACCAACCGAGGGTGCACTATATTGACCAGCAGGTGGCGTTCCATATTGACCAGGAGGTGGTGCTCCATACTGACCAGGAGGCGGCGCTCCATATTGACCTGCAGGTGGTGCTCCATATTGACCAGCAGGTGGTGCTCCATACTGACCAGGAGACGGTGCTCCATACTGACCCACAGGTGGTGCTCCATAGGAATTACTTGGTGGGGCACTATACTGTGGTGGTTGAGTTACACCATGTTGACCGCCAGGAGGTACATGAGCTTGAGCATATCCCTACAATATCAGCTAAAATTGAGTTTAATTCACTCAAATATAAAAAACAACTGACTCAAAAGTGTAAAAAGTGATAGAGGTTAATTTCTTTTCAGTATACCACGAGAAAGCAAACCAAATTGAAAATATTACAACGATGATAAAAATCTGATAGCAAAGTGACAAGATACTTTAAGTTTTATTAATAAAAGAACAAATTAAAAAGACTGGTTTAGAGTGGTTGCCAGTTGATGACTGTTGAATGCAACAAAAAATGTTGAGCTAGACTGCTATTCTACAAACAAGGTTTAAAATCTACGTTTAAACTTTTACTTTAGTTATACCACAATCGGATGATGGCCAATCGGAGGATGGCCAACGAGTTGTGCGATGTGTACCTTTCACTCAATTATACAGTTGATGTTTTTAAAAACTGGTATATTTTATAAATTAAAATTTTTGATATAACTTTTTAAGCAGGTGTAAGTCAGCTGCCCAACAACACAATAATTCTTACGTTTCTCGCTCTTCTTATTCGTATACAGAGAAAGCAGTTAAATCTAACTTGTTAACACGAGACAGTTAAGTGCTAAATATTCAATTATTACGATATACATGTAGTTATGTGTTAAATACTTACTGTGCCATACATTTTATAAATACTGCTAATTTGTTATCAATTCATTAATTATTTGTTACAAATATTTGTTTGTTGGAATTTTGCCTTGTCTTTTCGAACGATGATAAATACAATGAGTGGGCTCGTCATCCTTATGTCATTTTTGAGCAGGAAGCGGACCGACGTAAATGTTGTGGAGTTGTGCACGGTTTATAGTGCGAACCTCGACGGGGTTGAAGCTCGACGAGTTTATATATCGACAACGGTGGGTCCAATCTCGACAGCGGTTGGTCCCAACCCCCGAATGTTTTTTTCCAAATTCTTAAAAATAAATTATAGATTTTACAAATTTTGATTTTGTGTAAACTTACTCTAATGTTCAAGGCAGTGAAAACACGCCTATTATTATTTGTAATAGATGGTCATGCTCATAGATGGATAGTGGCTTGGTGGGCAGACCTACCAACCCAAGAGTGGAGCAATGCGTGAGATTCGGTTTTGGGGCAATTGATGTATCAATGATAGTATATATAAAATTATGGAAGTTGGGGCAAAAATCTCACGCATTTCTCATGCATTTTCAGTTTTTCTTTGGGGTGATTGCGTGAGTCTCACGCCCAATGCGTGAGAGTTGGCAGGTATGTTGGTGGGTCATGATGGGTTCTCTTAGATTTTTATAATAAAAGTAAATTTAATAATATTATAATTATTATATTTTTGCATTATCATTTTATTCATGGAAGTTTATAGTCTTACAGTCTATAGTCTTATTATCTTCTTGTGTTCATTGATTTTCTCAGTTTCCTCTCTTGAGCAGTTCATTTACAATTCTGGTATCACCATTATGATAATGATTATGCAAAGGCATGCTATCAGTTTAAAACTCGTTCAGCTTAGGCCTATATACTTCATCAAATAACTAATGGAGGCTATTTTTAGTTTGTGGGTGTAAAATTTCTTCTATCACCGTGATATTGGTGGTTTACAGTACAGTATAAATTATTTGTTTTTCTGTATAAATAAATGTACAGGAGGTAAACTATTTGCATTAATTTGAAGTTGTTTTTCTCTTCTCTCAATTTCCCATAAAGACTTCTGTTATGGTACGAGTGGAGTATAGCATTAACAGGTGATGGAGCATCCGTAAATAAATTATCTCACAGTAGTTGCGGTAATTTAGCAATAATGTCGGATGCATTTATGATGTATGAGCATCATATATGAAGGTTAAAACACTTACTCTACTTATTGTATTTCATGAGTGGTCTCAATTTTATTTATACATGCTCTACAGAGTATATAATAGAGAAATAGACAATGCTTAACTTTATAATTATATTATGGGGAGATAAAAAAATGAGTGACATAAAAATGTTACTATTTGATGCAAACATAATAGATTTAAAACTCAGGTAGAATATCTACCACCTTTCTAAAAAACTCTGTTGTACTGATCGTTTTATCTTCATACTCATCCCACAGTCTAATTAAATACGTAGGCCTATGTGTGTTTTGTTTTACTGTAGAAAGCTATCTTTGCTTTCTGGTCAACATCTCATCCGCAGCCAGATCAGTATAGACTTTACTGAGGTGGGCCTCTCGGCTTAAAATTCCTATTAGTAGATACATATTGGGATGTTCATGGGGCAATAAGGCATTCAACAGATGGTGCATTCAACCGGTGGTGTTTGATATGGATTTGATATGGATACGTGTACATACTGGTACATTTCAGCTTGACCACATCAGTGGCAGTCAGAGAGATAAACACTGGCAATTAATTGCCTCATCCACCCAGGCGTTGAAGATTGGACAATGTTCTCTGAAGGAGAGATTTATAATTAGCATTTCTCATGCATCTGGGCAAACCCTGGGTGAGGTAAGCAAAAGGACTATTTAAAAATCACAATGTGAATGTATCACTGTGCATAATAGATGCTAATCTATGTATATACATTTTTCAAAGTTTGTCATCTGTTTTCTGTCGTCCTTCGGTATGTCCGGCTATAGCCGGACATACCGAAGGACGACAGAATTTAGGACTGTATTAAAATCTAGGAATTTAAAATTCCGCTTTAGGATAGATAAGAACTTGGGGAGATTGCAACTGCAAGATTTTAATACACGCGCTCTAACACTGTGCTAGATATGGTGTAATAATTAAAGACGTTATCATATACTGTATAGCGTATGCGTACGCTAAATGGCACATTATTTTAGCATTGCGCCCATGCAGTACGATGCGCCTGTTATGAAATATTCTTTGCCTATGTTACGTATATGAAACACGATGCTTTTTCATTAGGCCGAATTTTTTCTGCCGAACAATATCAACAATAATTTCTCTTGAAATTAAATTTTGGCGATTTGTGTACTGATTATATACTGTATCAAAAGATATACATTGCTTGTCATGGCGAGTTCAGTGTTATCCTGCTGTTGTATACGGTATAGTGTATGCACACGCTAAATGCTATTATTTTATTTTAAACTATGAATTCTATTTACTTTATGAAAAAAGATGCTTTTTCGTGTTTTCTTGAACTTTTATTTTCGGTTTTTCGTAAGGTTCCATTACCATATTTCCCAGACCCTTAACCGCACCCTTAAATAAGCCGCATCTGCTCTATTTTAAAAAAACTGATAGTAAAACAATACATAGGCCGCACCTTTTGTATAGGCCGCAGAACTCATAGCAGTGCTTTTTAACACTGCAGCAACCTTGCTGGTTAAAACGGAACAGTGCTGTTAGGCACTTCCGTAGTAACCGCCACTTTTTAACCAGGTGCCTAATGGAACAGTACCGTTAGGTACTGTTTCCTTTTTTCTTTCATCGCTAGAGGCGCACTAAACGGAGATTCCGGTTAGTGCGATGCTAACGGTGAAAGAAAAAACAACAGAATAGTTGCAGCCTCTAAATAAGCCGCATGGCTCAAATCATCTGAAAAAAGTAGCGGCTAATAGTCCAAAAAGTGCGGTATTATATCTTGGGTCAAGGCCAATTCTTCTCACGCGGGCAATTATATTATCTTCGTGAGAAGAGCCTCGACATTCTCTCTCCATAGACTGTCTTGCATATATGGAACCCTAAACCCTTAATTTCAATTAGGCCTACATAAGCGTATGAATTAGCAACACCCTGAAGGGTTTTGCTGTAACACCAGGCATATAGATTAGCAACACCCTGAAGTGTTTTGCTGTAACACCAGGCATATAGGCCTAGATTAGCAACGCCCGGAAGGGTTTTGCTGTAACACCAAGCATATAGATTAGAAACACCCTGAAGGGTTTTGCTGTAACACCAGGCATATATAGCAACACCCGAAAGGGTTTTGCTGTAACACCAGGCATATGTAGCAACGCCCGGAAGGGTTTTGCTGTAACACCAGGCATATAGATTAGCAACACCCTGAAGGGTTTTGCTGTAACACCAGGCATACATGGCCACGCCCGGAAGTGTTTTGCTATAACACCAGGCATATATAGCAACGCCCTGAAGTGTTTTGCTATAACACCAGGCATATATAGCAATGCCCTGAAGGGTGTTGCTATAACACCAGGCATATATAGCAATGCCCTGAAGGGTGTTGCTATATATGCCTGGTCGATTTCTATCTACTAATTTAAAACCCAATTTGCTCTCATTCATACATCAATATATAGAATATCAATCAATATTTGATTATCTCCTTAGCATGCAGGACATCTCCCGATGGATAAGCGAGTACAAGACCTAATAGAATCTAACATGAATCTAATAGAAGGTTCTATCCATCAGCCAAATACTTAAAGAACTGTATAGATCGTGTCACAGCTGCTAACCAGTAAGTTATCCGATGCTTGATCAATACCTTTCATATCCCTATGTAAGATGAAAGGAAGTATTTTTAACACGTAATTCCTATGCCAGGAGCTCTCTAACTGCCCTTGCGTGTATGGTAAAAGAATGTGCAGTCTTTTGGCTGCAATAACAATAAATCTGAATTACTTGCAGATTGAAAATTTTATAGGTGTGTGCTCAGAAACTCAATAGATATTTTATGTGTGTGGATATGCTATAATATTATTATAAATTCCTGGTAATAACTGTTGGACGTATTCGTGCAGATTGGGGTTCTTGATATTCTTAAGTTAAGCTCAATGTGAAGATACCGTTTCTTAATACCTAAATTTGTTTTAGATTTCCTCTCACGAATGAGTCTTGTCTCAATAACTGGCTCAAGGCTGTGTCCAAAAAAGAATTACTTCCACACACCACAGAATCTGTTCCGAACATTTTCGATCTGACCGCTACATTGCATCAGGCGATAAATGGATGCCTAGTTAGAAATGTGATGGTCGAAACCGCGGTTGCCGACAGACCACAATTTTAATATACAGACTTAGTCACAATTGAAGTCTTATGCATACACATCGCGAGAAACACTCTGTTGACATTAACTACCAATCTCGGCTTACCATTTTTGTCACTAGTGATGTGTTTAGCTCATGTTCTCTAAAGCTTTGTTTGAATTGTAGATAATGACAATTACAAAGCATAATGTTCATATGCTATACTAGATTTTGTGTGAATATTCTGTGTATTTGTAACTGGATGTACAGTATATGATAATGAAATTGTAATAATTGTTACAAAATTATATAAAGAGTTATCAGTACAAACTCTGGTGGAATTCAAATTGGTGTCTTTCTGTTCATATTATTATTGAAATATAAATGAGTAAGCTTTATATAAAAAATAAAACTGTTGTAAGCCTGTGATTGATATGTGAATAGCTTTACACAATATGCTATCTAACTTTTCCTATCATTTGTCAGTTACATTACCTTACAAAAACATTACATTACCTTGTGAGTGTGCTCTATACCGAATGCCAACAGTTCTTTTTACTGAAGGGTTTGATCTTCAAAATGGAGATAGCCTCTAGAATACAAATGCATGTAGTAAATGGATGTCTAGATATGGTACCAGCAAAAGCATAAAGATTTTGATATTGTTTATGTGAGGTATGATTGTTCATGAAGGAAGCATCCTTCATGAAAGCTATAATAATAATAAGAAACACAATCATCGCCACTCCTGCGTACTCTTTCTCAAGATGATTGAAGTAAGTTGCTTTCTTGTACTGGGAACTATGGGCACTAATGCTGACATCAAACCAGCTATCATGGCCTCATTCAGCTATGATGCCTGTTCTATTACGGTATGTGACTGATCGGGGGATCAGTATGTGAGAGAAAATTAATTTGAAAATATTAATACCCAGGAAGTTCACTGTATTCTTCTCATAACTGTAAAAACAAAACATGTAAAGCAAAAATGATCTACAAGCATGGAGACTAGATATTGTCATCAGAAATAAATAAATCATACATGAATTATAGGCATCAGAACCGAAGAGAAGGAAAAGTTAAAATTGATAGTAACAACTGCAATACCTGTAGGAAGGTAGCGGTAGGAGTATTATAGGCTATTACAACACATAAAACATAAAGAAGCTTAGAGGTGAGTTGTAAACTAAACTAATGTTAACTGGTGGTAATGAGAGGTGTAAACTAAAACAGACAACAGACCAATAATATCGATTGATTAAGCGTTTGAGGCAATTGGTTCTTGGAAGCTTTATGGAAAATTTATAGTATTCACACTTGTGTTAGTTCAAACATGTGCGTCAAAAAAACTTTCTGACATTGAACTTTGGACATGTAAGCGAGGAATCTATATCAGTCAATGCTATAATGATATGGTTCATATCTTGTTACAAGCAAGATCATGGCTTATTTTACATTATTAGACGAACAGATATTATTTCTTTGAGTGATTTTTTCCAAGAGAGATCTTTCTTTCCAGACAAAAAGACAGGCTGTGCGGGGCGGGTTGTCTCTTCTTATTGTCCTTTTGATACTCCTGATCAGCAGCAGTCTTTCTTCCAGTTCCTCTGTGCTAGCTTGTAAATGTGCCTAAGGGTTTTTTCTTCTTGCCACTGCTGCTGGCTGCACACCGATGTGGCCCTGGAATTATTATGATATTCGTTTTTTTCATGAAAATTAGTCTGGGAACTCGGTCTTCAAACAGATCGAGTTGCTGGGGCCCACTATCAAGTAGTTGGATAGTGAGCGCCAGCAACTCCACCCATTTGACGTCTGAGTCCTTAGACTAATGTGAAATATGATTTCGTGATGGCATACAAATATAAATATGAAAATATTATTATGAAGTAGCTGACAGTTAACAATATGTGACGTATATACACCTATATATATATATATATATTTATCGAAGTTTGTCGTATGTAGGTTTGTAGGATTGATTGTCCAGCTATAGATCATAAAATTTTGGAATAAATATTCTGTACCGAGGAATATTCAATCTTGAACCCTGCCCTTCATCAGTCTGAGGCCTTACCCACTAAACTATAGAAATCGAATTGCTAGCTTGCCAATTTAAGTCATTATATGGGAGCAAATACCCAACTGCTTCGCATATGCCGCGGGTCATAGCATAACGTCACGAAAAGCTGTTTGCTAACATTATTAAACTGGCTAATAGCGAGCAACTCTCACTACTTCTCATTGTTTATAAGACAAAACACTTTCCTCATGAAAGGTTGTATGAAAGTTAGAATGGCAAATGTTGTTATATGTTAAATACAAATCAATTTTCTTTCCAAAGACTTTTCTATTACCCGGGACACGCCGGGTAGCACAGCTAGTAGTCGTATAAATTAGAAATTACTTACTGCCGAACTTTTTGCAACCTCAGTTGCAGTTTTTGGGCTAAATTCGTTATGATTACCAATGGAGCGACCGACAACATCGCAGCCAAGAGCCGCATAGACGGAAGAGAACAACTCCCTTTCAGTGCAGCTGATGCATCAGGTGCAGTGCGTATTGTGACAAACTGTTGTTTTGCTCGCTTCTCTCTATGGGAGACAACTCCGCGGCAACAAGAGTCTGTCAACACAGGCTAGAACCATCCAAGAATCGCTTCATTCTTTTTGATGGGAATAAACTGGAATTGTAATTTTTTTCTGTACTGAATCTGGGACAAGGACTGGAAACCTATTCCCGACAAAGAAATTCTGGATCAAAACTGGGAACAACTCTGAAATTCAACTCTTTTGTGTAAAGCTGTATCTTTCTCTTGAAGCCAATGGCGTATTAAGGAGTGGTATTTTCTGACTGGCAGTTCGGGTCTTCCACCTTCCGAAAAAGGTTTTAAAAGCCCGACCATACATGGCAGCTTCATAGCTGTTTTGCAGCTTCTCTGACATATCCTTGTGGAAAGCATCTATAGCTGCTTGCTTTGGAAAAAAAATCAATAATATGATGTATATGATATGCATATTTTAAACAGTAAAATCACCCAGTGTTAAGAAATTTTGTCTTTGAACTATTGCATCATCATTGTTCGCACACAGTATATACTATGCAGTAGCAATCGCCTGATTGGAACAATCAATGAGCTACTCAACATTATACAATATTATTATTTAATCACCATATTGCATATTAAACCAGTCTGCTTAGGCATAAGTTGTGAATGTGCGATTTTTGGAAAAACATAACTCAAAGAATTGAGGGCTTAACTGACCCGAAAAGTGGACACACACTACTTTGATAACAGGACATCATTTTATTAATACTAGGTTGTGCGTGTCAAGTTCAATAGTTCTGTTTTGTGGTTGTTTCACCATGGCATGGTGTGGTATATTTATTTCTCAATAAAATTTATGCTAGTCGAATATTAAATTGCTGAGGCTAGAATACATGTATGCTTTTGCGTTTCCACTCTGTTTACAAAGGACGAATTTGGTCATTAGAAATATGCAGTGAATGCGCTACATACGTTCTAAGTAAACCTACCATCTTTCTCTCTCATGTGGAGTAATTTTGGGAATAACTTCCATATCTGAGAAGCACATCTACCTGCTTTATAAAGAACAGTTTCGAGCGTACAGTCTATAAATGTAGTAAGTAGAGTGTGTGCATACATTTTGACCATCACATCAATTAATCCGGCGCATTACATTGAACTATTTAATGTAGCTATGTATAATATTTGAATTTATAAACAAGTACTTACCTAATAGCACCCGTATCACTCTCATTCTCAACCACTTCCTCACCAACAATAGCTGCATGTATAATTTCATTATCTATACAAGAGGGGGAGTGGCTCCAACCATCCCTTCTTAGCTTTCTGACCTTTCAAAATAATTTTATCTGCTAAACAATATATTATCATACTCATAAGTTAGTTTAGCTTATGAGATCTCATATTACAAAATGCTCCAAAGAGCTTTATTCTGAGCCTTTTCTTCTATATGCAGATGTTTACCTGTTGCCAACCAGAACAACTGTTCTCGTTGTTCTGTTCTGGGCTTGTAATGGTGAACGCTCGAACCAAAATCTTCGCTGTCCATCACAGCCCAGATGTGCTTGCAAGGTTACCACATCTTCCATAGAAGCATGAGCACAGCCCAAGATCTGCCTGTACGAGACGTTTGGTCTTGCCAATGCCAACTTCATACTGTTCACCGAGTTTCTATAAAAAAGAGAGAATCATCTGTGCCAGTCATAAGTTTTATGATTGTTTTAGACCTGGATTGGGAGGCATAACTTGAGTATACACTTTAGCATGAGCACGATTTTTGAGTGATATCCACTCTAAGTTAGCAGAAATAGGGTGGGTGATAAGCCGCTATATAAATCACTTGCACTACTGATTGTGACACATTGCGGTGTTCTATTATAGCTATGTATGTATAATACAAACAATTCCCAAATATGTAAGTGTGTAACATCCAGCATTGTGTAGCCTTCGTTTTCAGACAGAATACGAGTGGAATGGCTGGCCCCCACAATAGGGGTGCCAGGAAGGATAGTTGGCGCTTCCCGATATCTGTCTGAGAGCTTAGGTTTACCTTAGGATAACAAGTTTGGCTTCTTCAAGATATTCAAAAATATCCACACATTAGTCTTTTAATCATTTAATGCATCACCCTTGAGCCTGACCTATTTTGGCCTTTTAGGTCAAACCAGCTTAGACGAGCCTGTGTTCTTTTATTATATATAGACATGCCTTTTCTTTATATTATAGAAATGCTGCCTGGGTATGAGAGAGTAACAGCAAGTCTGTTCAGTCAAATTTAGAATGATAAGATATATATAATGACTTACATGTGTAACTAGTGCTTTCATCCTTGGCACCTTTTGTCTCTCACCTTTTGGAAATTAGGTATAAGACAGACAATCTTAAAGGTTGACTTACAATAAAATTCACATTATAGTTATTTGGTATCAAAAGATTCACCATGTCTTACTCTGTTGTGTTGTAGGTGCCAAATATGTGGAAATGTGATTACAAGCTCTTAAAAGCTCAAACACGAAAAGCCGCCGTAGATTGGAATCTCTTTATTTCGATGACGTAGCCATGAAATTTGGTTATTATCTTGTCATGTGATGTTCTCACGTGAATTGAAAGGCCAATAAAAAGCTCAATATCAAACTTATCGTAGCACTAGCTTTTGACAAACACTTCGGGTTTTACCGAAGACTCCATATCAAATATAGATGCTCGCTACTTTACAGTTTTGTTTCGGTTTGGTCTAATCGGCAAGTCGTAATCTAACCATGTGACCCAATACTTCGCAAATAATTTTGGCAGCACTTTTCGATTATCACAAGTGACCGACAGGCTCGTCATGATTATCAGACAATTATATGTACTCCTTCAAGCTAAGGCTAAAGAATTAAACGAATTTTTACGGTGAGTTATAAGATATCACTGTTAAAAGTGACAGCATTACGATGACGATAAAATAGACGCGTAAGAACAATAGACATAGTTTTATTGAATGCGTGAAGTATAATGTATTTGTAAAAATATTTCGACGAATAAAGTTGCATGAAAGTGTAAAAAGAAACCATCTCTCACAACTACATCACATTTGAGTCGTTTTGGAAAGAGAATCCAAACTACGGCGGTCTCGTGTGGCTGCGATTTTCTGTTCGCTTTTGAGCTTTTAAGAGCTTGTAATCACATTTCCACATATTTTGCACCTACAACACAACAGAGTAAGACATGGTGAACCTTTCATATTCAAATAATGGTAATGTGAATTTTGTTGCAAGTCAACCTTTAAGCTTTATGCCTAAGATGGGTTATGAATGACTTCCAGTGAAAATTGCCACATTTTCATTTTACATAGCGATATGGTAGCATTTTGAGCTGTTTTATTTTTGTCTATTTTATTAGTTGCATTGTTGTATATTAAGAGTACTATGTTTATGTGAATAAAACATTCATTTTTGTTGATTTTATGTAATTGTTATAATTGATGCTTTTGTTTAGGTGGTTGGAATAATAATCCTACTGTTACTCAATTTAATGCTACCTTTCGCAAACTTATCAGCAAATGTGGTGCAGAATCAGATGCTAGTAAGACAGGTAATGTTACTGTTCAAAACGAGATTCTCATCATACAGGCTACTCCAGAAGTTGATCAGTTTGTGGAACTCAATGATTTCAGATGTCAAATTTCTGTTATAGGTAACAGTATAGTCTATATAGCTGGCTACATTGTGCAAAAGCTAACTAAAGTGGTGTCATTACGTTGGCCGTCAGTTGCTGGTTACCACTAAGTCAAGTATCCAGTACCGACATCTCTATACTCTACTCAAGCTACAAAACAATGGAGGATTGGTGCGTCCATCAGACGATGTCATCAGGATCCTGCTAGTTGCAGATCAATACTTTCGTATTCATACAAAGCCAGATCCACTCTATTGTGTGGTGCATGTTATCAGTAGTGTAGGATCTAGTGATGTGCTATGCCTTGGGAAACACCTTACGGATACGGCAGATGGCATATCCAACCACTGCGTCATTGATGAAAAACCTTATTCAGTCGTTTTATGATCTCCGACAGCATCATTATGCTAAAATTCTACACTCAAACTGCAAGGTGCATCTTTGTGGCATACAATACTAAAGTAGTACTTTTTAAAGGCCAGTAACAATGTAATCACTGTAATATTCATCTGCAGCTGTTGTTGTGCTATTATTCCTAATCTGATTTAGTTCTAAGAAACTGATGCACCTTGGCTCAATATCCAGTGCTATACAAATCTCCTTTTACACAGTTTCTGTAATGTGTATGTATAAGTTTAATCATCTGATTACACTAATTCCTGCATTTCCTTGTTTGCATTATTTTGATTATCCTCTATTACAACTGTTTTTAATTTCCGTTTAGTTGTTGCAGTAGTTCATTCCATCTTTTACCGATACTGTATTATACATATCATACATTCATAAGCTATTATCACTTAAATCTTGAAAACAGTTTCTGTTTTGGCAGCATACCTATGTGTTGTTTTTATCGAAATACTTCATGTGCTAAGTTTTTCCATATGCATTTATGCATACGTAAAATAAATTTTAATATAATGGAACAGAATATATCATTTGCTGGGTTTATGCATTTGTAGTACAACAGTTTGTATGAATAACATGGTCCACAAAAATCTATTTTACATCTACTTGTCATTTGATACCTATATCCCACTCTATATGTTATAAATAGGTTTTCTTCTATCAGGGCACTCTAAACGTTGTGTAGGAGGAGTTTTCATTAACATCCAGCTGGAAGATAACTATTCAACCTGTACATTTCTGTCATTTTTCACCGTTTGTTTACAAACGGAACTAGCATTCGATTAGCTCTCCAATATGGCGCATACGTTACGTATTATTATCAACGTTAAAGTCACGTGATTGCCATTCCAGGGGTTTTAAGTTCAATGCCTCCGGCGACCAAAACTGGAAACAAAAACGATCGCTTCTAAACAAACCTGATTAGCGTACTGAATATGTAATACTGTGAAGTAAATTCTGCTCGACAAGGATAGACAACTCCCAACTCAAAAGTGAGTTCACGCAAACTCGATGAGTTGATGAATAGACTCTTGGGGGAGCTGATAAACAGACTCAGGGGCGAGCCGGTAAACAGACTCGATGGTGAACCGATAAACAGACTCGTGGGTGAGCTGATAAACAGACTCGTGGGTGAGCTGATAAACAGACTCGATGGTGAGCCAATAAACAGACTCGATGGTGAGCCGATAAACAGACTCGTGGATGAGCCGATAAACAGACTTGATGGTGAGCCGATAGACAGATTCGTGGGTGAGCCGATAAACAGACTCGAGAGTGAGCCGATAAACAGACTCGAGAGTGAGCCTATAAACAGACTCGTGGGTGAGCCGATAAACAGACTCGAGAGTGAGCCAATAAACAGACTCGATGGTGAGCCGATAGACAGACTCGTGGGTGAGCCGATAAACAGACTCGAGAGTGAGCCGATAAACAGACACGATGGTGAGCCGATAAACAGACTCGATAGTGAGCCAATAAACAGACTCTTGGGTGAGCCGATAAACAGACTCGAGAGTGAGCCGATAAACAGACTCGTAGGTGAGCCGATAAACAGACTCAAGAGTGAGCCGATAAGCAGACTCGATGGTGTCTTTTCTCAGCTATTACACCCTAGCAAGCCAAGCGCAATAATTCTTGATGTTTGGTCAATAGCACTTATAGTGAAAGCAGCTATGATACGCTGGCTAATATCACAATGCTAAAGTCAGAAACAGTGACAAGAATTTTATACCCTATTTGCTTTTGAAAATCAAGCAGAGCTTATTGTAAAGAACGCAGTATTTTTATTGGTGTTATATCTCTCAGTACCAAGCAGTAACACACCAGCAATGATAAAGCTGACAGGTTATATAGCAATCCCAGGAAAAAATCTACAATTGATTGGCTGCACAGTAATTAGGTCAACCAATTCCACAATAACATATTTCGAATACAAAAATGATAACATTTGTCACTAACTAATCACGCAATACGAGTATTAATAATTTTTAGTGTTTGTATGGTAACATACAAATCTTAGAACAATATGGTAATAAATGGTTAACATAAAAAAATTGCTAGTATAACCCATACATATACACTACAGTGGACAAGTGTTAAGCGTGCGTGTTATAAATGTCTATTCAAATTTGTCTGAATTGCGACGAACGTAATATAGATCCATTGAGTCAGCAATTTGAAGCTGCCGGATTATAGGCTTAGAAAAGATGTCATTAACTCTCTTACGCAGGCTGACTGTCTATGAATACGGGTACACACTGATTCACAGTTCATTCGCTTTTACAAGCATGAAGCACTCGTGTACTTTCTGCGATTTTTCTTGCAACAAGGAGCGTGACCTACAGAGGCACGCTCGTTTACACAGACACCGCTGCTCTTCCTGTGATGAGGTGTTCACCACTCAGCCTCTTCTGCAAGCGCACATCTCTGCTGAGCACCGAAGAACACAGTTCACCCCTGAGACACAGGGGGTGAACTGTGTCTCAGGGGTGAACTGAACTGTGTCTCAGAAGAACACAGACTGAACCCCAGAGACCGAGGGCGTGTTCACCCCGTCTCCAACACCATCACCGCGAGCAACGCTACACAAGGCTACAGCAGGGCCGACGGCTGTACTGGAGGCCAGCCAGCGATGCCTGCCCTACTCCACGGCATGAAGTGGAGTCCAAGATCGTTCGCCCACCGGTAGACTCCATCGGGGACGATAGTGACCCTCTCGGGCTACTGGACTCACCAGTCGAAATCGATTTCTGAGTGCCAGTAGATACATCAACCACCTCGGCCCTTCTCAGGGCCACCATTTCCATTTTAAGGGTTTTGTTCTGCGTCGACAATGGTGGAAACTCAGTGTCGTACTTATCATCCACTTTTTTTATTACAACTGTAATATTTATACCTCGCTCTCAATACTTCATTTTTTGCAAAGAATTAGATCGTGAACGTTGACCTGTACAACACCATTTGAATAAACAAAAATTTTATTTTCACCATATACAGATAGTGTGGTTTCTTACCATTTTTAATATGAATAATAATTGTTAATATGTACATAGTAATAATCTCCCATAAATAAAAACTATACGGCTTTGCACACGCAGTACTTCTTTGTTGATACGATGTTTTTAAAAAAATACTTCTTTGAAACGGAGGTTTGAATCGCTTCAAAAATTAAAGATTCGACGTTTTAAACCATCTACATGCTGCGAAGATGAAAAATATGACAAAATATCGTAGCATGTAACACTAGTGTATAGAGATGGTTAACCATGCAGAGAATTATGTAATTTATCTAGTATTTATTTTATTACATAATTATGAAGTCATAAAGCAGCTAAAATACTTAGGCTTAAAAAACTTGGTTAGTAAATACAGACTTATAGATATAAAGTTAATCTGTTCCAAGATTATCTCTGTAACTCAAAACTGTCGCATGTATTTAGATACAGCTTCAAGCAATTATTTGTAGCATTACTATGCCTTTACATAAAGCAGTGTAAAAAAAATAATAAACTATGTAAGAAACTAATCTATTAATAGTGTGTTATAAGTGGATGGGAAGAAATGAAGTTATGCATAACTAATCCGAATCCACGAACAACATCGGTGTTAAATTTGCTTGTCATATTATTCTATTTTGATATGATTAATTTGTGCACTTTGGTTTAGCTTGTGGGAACTAATTTGATTATAACTGGTTCAGGTACACGTGTATGTAATAAGCTGTTATCAACAATACTGATATTTACCAGTAAAAGTTAATTCTTTATTCTAAAAGTCTAACAATTAAAATACACAGCTAACAAAATTCTAAGCAATAATATTAATGACAAGAGGTTAAAATAACTAATAAAAGTTACACCCTTACTTGAGCGGTCGTCCATGCTTGCTTGCTCGATCCATACGGCTGCGAGTTTCGATAATCAGATGAGAGTCATGGCAGTCCTTATATGTAGAGGCTCAGTAGTTGAGATAGGGAAGTAGAAGAGGATCAGCTGATGATGGCGAAGGAGGCTCTATAGGTAGGGAAAGGGTGAAGGCTCCAGAGGCAGAGGGAAGAGAAAGGGAGGCTCCAGAGAGGGTGGAGAGAGGCTCCTCAGCAGGCAGAGGAGAGAGCATCTAAGGAGGCCCTAGGGAAGAAAGAGGAATGGAGATAGAGATACTGAATCATTGAAGCTGTTCTTTTTTATAGATGTCTAGCATGTAGGATGGCTAGCCTGTGGGTGTAGGTTAAGTGTTAAGGTTCAATGCTTTATGTCAGGAGTGTGAAGATATATTGTTTGCGTAAGTCTTCGTTAGTCTTCAGCTGATGCCTGTGATGTCAGCATGTAGGATGGAGCTCGTGACTTACTCTTGGTATCTAGGCAATGTTTGACAGGAGTGGCAGACCTGTATGTGACTCATTTGAATTGTCTCTAATGCTTCTCTGGTGGTTTTTTGGTGATGGTTGTTGGTAGGCCTGCTTGTACGCATTATATGCTTATCCTGTGATCTTGCTGCTTGTACGCATTATATGCTTATCCTGTGGTCTGGCTGCATTTCCTATTGGAATGTTTTTTTCGCAGTATTTCCATACAACAAATCAAAAATCAGAGGTTTATGTTGTTACTTTGCTCTTATGTTAAAGACAAGTGACTAAATGTGTAGTCTCGTAGATACAGGAAACAGACAATGCATAGGCAGAGGAGATAATAAAAATTCAAGGATAGTTTAACTTTAATTATTTGAACTTTATAAATTAGTAAAGCCTTTTCATGGTGTGATATCCATTGTGTTCAGCTACACACTTCATGGTTTGATCATGATGTGATATCCATTGTGTTCAGCTACACACTTCATGGTTTGATCATGGTGTGATATCCATTGTGTTCAGCTACACACTTCATGGTTTGATCATGGTGTGATATCCATTGTGTTCAGCTACACACTTCATGGTTTGATCATGGTGGGATATCCATTGTGTTCAGCTACACACTTCATGGTTTGATCATGGTGTGATATCCATTGTGTTCAGCTACACACTTCATGGTTTGATCATGGTGTGATATCCATTGTGTTCAGCTACACACTTCATGGTTTGATCATGATGGGATATCCATTGTGTTCAGCTACACACTTCATGGTTTGATCATGGTGTGATATCCATTGTGTTCAGCTACACACTTCATGGTTTGATCATGGTGTGATATCCATTGTGTTCAGCTACACACTTCATGGTTTGATCATGGTGGGATATCCATTGTGTTCAGCTACACACTTCATGGTTTGATCATGGTGTGATATCCATTGTGTTCAGCTACACACTTCATGGTTTGATCATGGTGTGATATCCATTGTGTTCAGCTACACACTTCATGGTTTGATCATGATGGGATATCCATTGTGTTCAGTTACACACTTCATGGTTTGATCATGGTGTGATATCCATTGTGTTCAGCTACACACTTCATGGTTTGATCATGGTGTGATATCCATTGTGTTCAGCTACACACTTCATGGTTTGATCATGGTGTGATATCCATTGTGTTCAGCTACACACTTCATGGTTTGATCATGGTGTGATATCCATTGTGTTCAGCTACACACTTCATGGTTTGATCATGGTGTGATATCCATTGTGTTCAGCTACACACTTCATGGTTTGATCATGGTGTGATATCCAGTGTGTTCAGCTACACACTTCATGGTTTGATCATGATGGGATATCCATTGTGTTCAGCTACACACTTCATGGTTTGATCATGATGTGATATCCATTGTGTTCAGCTACACACTTCATGGTTTGATCATGGTGTGATATCCATTGTGTTCAGCTACACACTTCATGGTTTGATCATGGTGTGATATCCAGTGTGTTCAGCTACACACTTCATGGTTTGATCATGGTGTGATATCCAGTGTGTTCAGCTACACACTTCATGGTTTGATCATGATGGGATATCCATTGTGTTCAGCTACACACTTCATGGTTTGATCATGATGGGATATCCATTGTGTTCAGCTACACACTTCATGGTTTGATCATGATGTGATATCCATTGTGTTCAGCTACACACTTCATGGTTTGATCATGATGGGATATCCATTGTGTTCAGCTACACACTTCATGGTTTGATCATGGTGTGATATCCATTGTGTTCAGCTACACACTTCATGGTTTGATCATGGTGTGATATCCATTGTGTTCAGCTACACACTTCATGGTTTGATCATGATGGGATATCCATTGTGTTCAGCTACACACTTCATGGTTTGATCATGATGGGATATCCATTGTGTTCAGCTACACACTTCATGGTTTGATCATGATGTGATATCCATTGTGTTCAGCTACACACTTCATGGTTTGATCATGGTGTGATATCCATTGTGTTCAGCTACACACTTCATGGTTTGATCATGATGTGATATCCATTGTGTTCAGCTACACACTTCATGGTTTGATCATGATGTGATATCCATTGTGTTCAGCTACACACTTCATGGTTTGATCATGGTGTGATATCCATTGTGTTCAGCTACACACTTCATGGTTTGATCATGGTGTGATATCCATTGTGTTCAGCTACACACTTCATGGTTTGATCATGGTGTGATATCCAGTGTGTTCAGCTACACACTTCATGGTTTGATCATGGTGTGATATCCAGTGTGTTCAGCTACACACTTCATGGTTTGATCATGATGGGATATCCATTGTGTTCAGCTACACACTTCATGGTTTGATCATGATGGGATATCCATTGTGTTCAGCTACACACTTCATGGTTTGATCATGATGTGATATCCATTGTGTTCAGCTACACACTTCATGGTTTGATCATGATGGGATATCCATTGTGTTCAGCTACACACTTCATGGTTTGATCATGGTGTGATATCCATTGTGTTCAGCTACACACTTCATGGTTTGATCATGGTGTGATATCCATTGTGTTCAGCTACACACTTCATGGTTTGATCATGATGGGATATCCATTGTGTTCAGCTACACACTTCATGGTTTGATCATGATGGGATATCCATTGTGTTCAGCTACACACTTCATGGTTTGATCATGATGTGATATCCATTGTGTTCAGCTACACACTTCATGGTTTGATCATGGTGTGATATCCATTGTGTTCAGCTACACACTTCATGGTTTGATCATGATGTGATATCCATTGTGTTCAGCTACACACTTCATGGTTTGATCATGATGTGATATCCATTGTGTTCAGCTACACACTTCATGGTTTGATCATGGTGTGATATCCATTGTGTTCAGCTACACACTTCATGGTTTGATCATGGTGTGATATCCATTGTGTTCAGCTACACACTTCATGGTTTGATCATGATGTGATATCCATTGTGTTCAGCTACACACTTCATGGTTTGATCATGGTGTGATATCCATTGTGTTCAGCTACACACTTCATGGTTTGATCATGGTGTGATATCCATTGTGTTCAGCTACACACTTCATGGTTTGATCATGATGTGATATCCATTGTGTTCAGCTACACACTTCATGGTTTGATCATGGTGTGATATCCAGTGTGTTCAGCTACACACTTCATGGTTTGATCATGGTGTGATATCCATTGTGTTCAGCTACACACTTCATGGTTTGATCATGATGTGATATCCATTGTGTTCAGCTACACACTTCATGGTTTGATCATGGTGTGATATCCAGTGTGTTCAGCTACACACTTCATGGTTTGATCATGATGTTCTATCAAGCAGTTGTCAAAAGTTTTATATGCCAATCTGTACCCATTTGCAGCACCCAGTCTCTTTTGCATTTCATTTTCAAATTAATTTTTGTTAAAAACTTGAGAATAGCTTCGCTATCACTGATTGCTCATTTTAACTTGGCTTTTATTGGACTGGCCGTTTCATTACAGAGTTTCTTCATTTGGCACATCTGCCCATACCACAATCTAATAATATCAAGTGCTCACATTTTTATAATGAGTAATATGAGCCGTGAGTCATGCAATGGCATTGAGTCAACTAGGTACCAGCTTTTGAAGTTATTTGGGACCTGTGTGAGTTAGTGACTGCATATCGTAAGACTTATGAAGACTAGGACTAGACTATATTTTTTTTGCAACACATATGCTCACCGTAGGTTTTGTGTATAATATAAATGTTTGTAAGTACCTGCTAGCATTTTTCGCAGTAGCAATGCGCGTCAACTAGCTCTCTATCTCCATGTTTCATTGAGCATGGTCAAGCACTAGCTCAAGTCTCAATTTTAACTGATGCTCTTTAAGCAGGCCAGTCGTTTAGTCTATCTCCTAGTTGTGTGGCTATTAAGAGCAGATGACTCTCAACCAATTAGTGAAAAGGAAGCTGTTCGAGAAAGAAAGTTTTGCACTCTATTTAGTAACAAAGTTTCTTTCAATGGCAATGAATTCATGGATCATTATCATCATCCGTGAGAGGTTTACACTCGTTTACCCATAGGGCATCTTAGGTAAGCATGACTAATGTATTGTTATCTCAGTCTATCAATTACATGTAGTTGGTTATTCTGCATAAGCCATCAACAGAACAGTGATGTGTGACTCTGAGCTGCCTCTATTGACGTTTGTTGCATCTCTACTACTCCACCACAGTTTTCAGTGTTTATCCCTGGCCATCCCTAGCAACACTCGGCATTATAGATTGTTATATATATATATATATATATATATATATATATATATATATATATATATATATATATATATATATATATGTATATATATATATATACATGTATATATATATATATATACATATATATGTACATGTATATATATATATATATATATATATATATATATATATACATGTACATATATAGTCAACTCTCATTGGTAATGGGATTTGTGTACCTTGCCTAAGCTCTGAGCTGCACTGATGAGGCTTCAATAGCCGAAACAGTACTGTCTGTAGCATGAGTGTATATATATATATACATATCATTATAGATTGTTTTAGCAAACTGTTGCACTGGTTATCATTAAATATTTATTAAATGCCCTCTACCTATTAGAGCCGGCACAACCCCTTCATTATCTGGATGAGGAGCCAATCTGTTACTTATCCTTACTGCATTTGCTAATGGCAGAACCTTAGCTATTATTCTAGCCATGATTTTGGAGTCTCGTTCAATTCAAAATGATTGCATCTCATCACATTCAACTTATCTGACTTGTGGAGACTTGAACAGCTA
This sequence comes from Watersipora subatra, assembly GCF_963576615.1. Classification (NCBI taxonomy): domain Eukaryota; kingdom Metazoa; phylum Bryozoa; class Gymnolaemata; order Cheilostomatida; family Watersiporidae; genus Watersipora; species Watersipora subatra. The sequence goes on along the minus strand of NC_088714.1, from coordinate 38,756,124 downwards.
CTTGAGACTTACTACAGCTACTTGAGACTTACTACAGCTACTTGAGACTTACTACAGCTACTTGAGACTTGAACAGCTACTTGAGACTTACTACAGCTAACTGCACACAAACGCTCTGTTGATCTGGAAAGCATGTTCCATTACATTAGCACTCTCTATGACATACTTGACCGTTTAACAATTGTTCTCTCTAGCGGAGCCATATCTTGCGCATCCTCGCTGGAATACATTTCCCTCTCTCACAAGAAGATTGAGTTGTGGGCTAATGACAAATATGATTAATACAGGTTTGAAACAACATTTACATTACACATTCCATTATTTTGCTTTCCGCTTATTATGTTAGTTCCTTCATCCACTGTGACCTTATGACCTCCAGATGTAAGGTCAAGGTTATTTCATCGCTATTATAACATTTTCATTTATGTCATAGACTGACCTAGATGGCAAGCCGGAATACATAACAACTGTTTAGAGGCATGACATACTGTTTATCAGTCCCCCTCTACCTGCTTACTGCTTGGATTTTGCGCATTTATGGCAGCAATGTCAC